>NC_056745.1:578592327-578622327 GCF_019279795.1 Protopterus annectens | reverse complement strand
TGTTATATGTTTGTTCTAGCTTTGTGATTAAGGTGGATTGTAGATGTGAAAGGATAGGAGAGGTGTAGAGAAGACAGGGAAGGAGCAAGGCCTGTGCCAGAGTGTGTATGTTGTCAGAAGACAAGAATTTTCTGTTTTGGCATAGTAGTCCCAGTTTTTGGTGCATCTTTTTTATGCCTTGTTGAATATTGAGGTCAAATTTTAGTAGGTTGTCAATTGTGATTCCTAAAAGATTAGTAGGTGACTCAGCTTTGATAATGGTGTTGCCAAAAGATGTGATGGTGAAAGATGTTTGGGATGAAAGAGAGAGAGTTGAGAATGTTTTTTTTTAGGGTTCATGATAAGTTGGTTATCGGTTAACCTTGTTTTGATGGTGAGAAATGAGTTTTGGTTAGTTAATTGAAGGTGGGTAATGTTGTTGGAGAAGGAGATGAGAGCTGAGTCATTGGCATATTGTATAAGGGAGAAGGTGCCACAGGATGAGAGGAGGTTGTTAGTAAAGATGTTGAAGGGAGGGGGGCCTCAAATGAAGTCTTGTGGGACACCAGTCCGGATGGGTTAGAAGGTAGAACAATAGGATTTCTATCTGACTGACTGACTGTAGCCTATTGGAGAGGTAACTGGAGAACCAAAGTATAGTGCAGGAGGAGAGGTTGAGATTGGATAGTGAGTTACAGTATCAAAAGCTTTTGCGAGATCCAGGAAAAGACAGGAAACCAGTAAGTTATTGTCTGTAGCCTCTGCCATGGAATGAGTGAAAGAAAGAAGAGCTGTAGCAGTACTGTGATTTGGCCTAAAGCCATGTTGAGTGGGGGTGGAAAGGTTATTATGGATAAAGTATTTGATAAGTTGTTTATAAATGCATTTTTCCAGGATTTTTGAGAAAGGTGAAAGAACAGTTATGGGTCTGAAATTAGAGGGATCAGTGGAGTTGCCCCTTTTGTGAAATGCTGTAGTGTAGAAAGATTTCTAGATATAGAAACAGTAGATTCTTGGATTGATCTGTTTACAAGTATTGAGATAAGATAGGCCATAGAGTCTACTGCAAATTTAAGAAAAAAGGGGAGGTAGGTTATCAGAGGATGCATAACATGGCTTGAGCTTAAGTAGAAGAGACTTTATATAAGCAGTATGGACTGGTTCAAGAGAGAAAGGAGGGATGTTAATAGTGTAGGAAGAATGGGGGTGGGAATGTCATTATGGTGAGTGTGCATTAGTTTTTGGATAGATTCAATGAAATAATTATTTAGTAGTGTTGCAGCATCTTGTGGAGAGTTATTAGGGTAGGGATTGGGTGTTGTAGGACTGCCAAGGTGGAGGATTTTGTTAATGCTGTGCCAGAATTTTTTTAGAGTTAGAGTGGCGAGTGGTTCAAGCCTCATAGTAAATGTTTTTCTTATCTGTATGAATTTGCTTCTTTGTGAGGTTCTTAAGTTCTTTGCATTGTTGGAATAGCAGAGAGGATTTAATTTTTAGCCATTGTTTCCAGATGCTATATCTTTTTGCATCAGGGATTTAGAATTTTATATTAGCCTGGGTGCATGGTTAGTTTTTATCCTAATTTTTCTGAGGGGTGCAAGGGAGTCAAGGATGCTAAGGAAAATTGGTTACATTTTAATACAGCATTATTAAGAGGAAGGTGGTAAAGGAATGACCAGTTATTAATGACAGTCTATTATTAAATGATTTGGCATTAAAGTTAGAGAGTTTGCATCAGTCTCTGAATAAATGGGTTTTGGGGAGTTGGATGGTGTGTCTTTGCACATGGATGGGGAAGTGGTTACTTAAGGAGTCTGGTAGGGTGGTAGCGTTATGATAGAGGTCTGGATTGGAGGTAAGGATCCAGTGTAGTATGGAGTCAGTATAGGTGCTTTAATTCTTATGAGTGGGTTTTGTAATTAGTTGACTAAAATCATGGGGGTTAATGATATGATCTGGGAAATCAGTAGATAGTTTTCCCCAATCTATGTTTACGTCACCAAGGATAACTATTTCATATGGTTATTGATTGAGATCCAAGATAATATATGTTTGAGAACTGGGATGCTAGTAGGTGGAATATATATGGCTATTATAGCAATCTTTTTATGGGGGTTTATGTGGCAATTGAGAAATTGTATCTCTGCTGGGTGGAAGTTTGGGGGAGATGTTGATAGGGGGAGAGAGTGAGTTGCTCAGAATACAGAATTGTAACTCCAGCTCCTTTTTTTGTGATACGATCTTGCCAGTAGATGTTGTAGTGGGGGTATGATTTCTCTGTTGGAGATATGTGGTTTAAGCCAAGTTTCAGATAATGCTAAGATGTGAAGGGAGTATTGAGATATCCATGCATGGAATTCGGCAGTTTTATTGAGTAGAGTTTGTAAATTCATAGAGTAGAATGATACGATTTTAGTAGTGAAGGGGGTGGGGGTTGAAGGTAGGTGAGTGGTGTGTAGTAGGATGGGCTGTGGAGAAGATGGCATGGGGTAGAGGGGAGAGGATGGATGTCCCCACCTAGCAAAATAGTCTGAGACATGAGCTTTGGTTGTGATAGGTAGTACTGGAGTGAGAACATCTTCTTGAGTTTAGGGTAGCTGGGTGCCTGTGGTGAAAGTTTGATTTTAAGGAGGTGTGTGGATGAGATGTTATACAGAGAGGGTGAGATTGAGAAAGGTAGGGAAGGGTCTTTATTAGTAATATGATGGATAAGTGTAGGAGATGGTGTTAGGCAGAAGAGTTTAGTGTGATATGAGGTTAAGAATAACAGATAGAAGAGTAGGGGGATTAAAAGGAAGACTTGGTACATGATTTAGAGGGTTGTGAATGAGGTAGAAGAGGTGTAGAAAGAAGAGACTGTATACATTTAGAGTATGCGGATGGTCAGTTTGTAGGATGGAGTAGCAATATAGGGGTGGGTTGAGTGGAGAGGGTGCTAGGTTGTTTTGTAGGTGTGTGCTTGTGGATAAGATAGAGGAGAAATTGGATTGACTGGATAATGGTGGAAGTGGGTGGCATAGTAAGTAGAGGGGAGGATAGAAGTGTGTGGAGGAACTGGTTTTATTGGTTGAAAGAATGGAAGTGGATGGGGCCTATTCAGGTGGATAAAGTATAAATGTAGAGTATGTAGGGGTGGATGTGAATCGGGGGTAAGTAGGGAAGTGGAGTGAGCCTGAGCAAAGCAAAGGGGAATGGATCTGGCAGAGCCACGACTAGACCAGACTAGATTGAGTGTGCACCAGGAATAATCAGTTTGTACAACTAAACCAGGTAGGTATTAACACTCTTAATGTTAACAGGGGTCTGAAAAGAAAATATATAAATAGTTGTCAATCAATAGGTAGACTGCTACTTGACTGAAAAGCAGAAAAATAAGTAAAGACAGGCCATTGTACTGTTGCTGTTACTTAACTGAAGACCAGAAGAATAGATAGACATGGCATCTTACATTTACTGAAATGAGTCCTTGTTTTTACAGCTAGCATATGAGTACTAGCAGGGGGGGGGGGGGGGCGAGGGTATAGTGAGGCTGGTAATGTGCACACCTTAGCTTAACACATTACAGAGCTAACTTTTAGCAGCAAAAGAATATACACTGTAGGCTGATGTCTTCTTAGTGTTTATAACTTTAGAATGGAGCAGAGGAGGGTTCCTTTTTTTCAAACGCTCCTGAGGACTAGAGTGCTAAAGCCAAGCAATTTGGTTTGTTTTAGGGTTGCAGAACACTGATTAGCAGTTATGGAAAACTATGGGCTGATGTCTTCTTAGCGTTTATAACTTTAAAATGAAGCAGAGTTCCTTTCCATCAATAAGATTGCTATGTTAATGTCAACAAACAAACATTGACATGCTTATGTGCATGCTCTGATGTTTTTCCTTGGAGCATGCAAATTTTTTAAGCATAATTTTCCAGGGAGGCAATCACCGCTACACCCCCCACTCCCTGCTAATTGTAGTCAGATATTGAGATTGCATAACAACCAGGGATAAGGGCATATTCCTAAACCCCATGAACTGTCAGTGTTTCACACCACCATCTGCTTTGCTGTCTAAAGTATATAGAGAAAACAGACTTTGATATTAGGGAATTTTCACTTATTTTAAGCACTTCTATGTATATACATAGATAGATAATTATATAAACATATATATGGATCTACTTTTTAACATTGATGCCCATATAACCAAACGTCATTTTCCCCGAGATGAAAATTGTGAAAACTGAAATACCCGAAAGGTGAAGATGTTCCAGGGTAAGTAAACACTTGCCCAACATGCCCTTTTCTTCACTGTAGTGTGATCCCAGTGTTGATAAGCATAATTAGGGGAGTGTGGATGGGTATCCCCCCACCTAAATGGGTTTTTCTTATGTTGTTTGTGTTTCATTTCAGTCTGGGCAAGTGTTTACTTACCCTGGGAAAACTTTGCCATTCTGGTATGTCAGGTTTCACAATTTTTCTTTTGGGAAAATGTCATTGGATTATCTGGGACTCATCATTTCAAAGTAGTTTCATATATATATATATATATATATATATATATATATGTAAATATATATATATATATATATATATATATATATATATATATATATATAAAATTATATTTGTGTTCACAGTTATTCAGTGACAACAGTTCTAGAATTCTATAATATAAATTAAGAATATATTCACAAGGTTTAATTATTATTTGGGAAATTATAGGGATTATAGTAAAATTATGGATGTGTGGTAGATGAAGTAGTGCGAGAGAGAGATAGTGGAATGAAAGTATTTAGTGTTTTAGCTAGTGGGTGAAGAAAGCATTACATCTAGGTGACAAGTGTTAAAAAGTATAAGAATGCATATAATGGTTGTATATATGAAAGCAGAAAGACAGTATAGGATGAGTAGGAGGTTTGAGCTCAAGCAGTGAAAAAGACTGAGTCAAGACTAACACAATGGGCAAGATGAATTGAGGCAGGATTAGTTCAGATACCATTTGAGCAAAAATTTGAAGTTGTTTAACTTTTCTATCTGTTTAATTTGAGTAGGGATGCCATTCCATAAACTGACACATAGTAAGAGTAGATAGAATTTACAGGAGAGTTGTATGACTGATAGCCAGTAGGAATTTATTGATAGAATGAAGGCCTCTTGTAGAGTGTTTTCTAATGCTGGGCATTTCTGAGGAGAGTATAAGAGGTTGTGAGCATTCATTAGTTGGTTTCGGAATTTGGACCAGCCTAGCTGTTTTAATATCAGGTAATGATGTGTTTTGGAAGAAAGGCTGTAGTAGCATGAGGCCAGTTTAGATTTATAAGTAGGGACGAATAGGGGTAGCATATAGCAGTGTCAGAAGAAGAAAGTATCTGTACACTTAGCCAAGATTTAGATAAGTTGTGTTAATGGCTAATAGTGTATTGTGGTAAAACTTAAGGCTGTGATCATTTGTGACTCCTAATAGTTTGGTTTGCTTACTGATTTAATTACTGTTTTGCAGAATGAGGTGATGTGAAATGTATGCTTCTGGTGAAGGGATTGTTTGGGGGTGAAAAGCATAAGCTTGGTTTTCTTAGGGTTGAGGAGAAATTGAGTTTTTTGAGCTAAGGCTCAATGGCAGTAAAAGAGTCTTAGGAAATCTACTGAAGTTTAGTTATAGAAAGGGAAGAGCAGATGAAACATCAGCATACAGTATGCCAATGGCAAGTTTGGTGGTGGTGTAGTTTTTTGTGAAAATGTTAAACAGAAGAGGGACAAGTATAGAGCCTTGTGGAACTCCAAAAGAGACAGTTTGGAATGGTGAGGAAATCGTGTTGTCATTTAACTGCCTGTTGGCAAATGGAAAGGTGGCTGTGGGAACAGGAAACAGAGGAAAGATGGAGGCCAATGAAGGCAAGTTCAGAGAGAGATTTTTGGTGGGTCATTGTCCAATTCTTTGGATAATTCAAAGTAAAGTGAGGAGGATAAGTTGTCTATATTTCTATATGAGTTAATGAGACAGATAAGAAGAGAAGTTGTAGTACTGTGGTTGGGTCTGGATCCATGCTGGGTGTTGGAAAGGAGATTGTTATTGGTTAATAATTTCATGAGCTGTGCTTAAATGCATTTCACTAGTATTTTTGAAAGAGGTGATTTGATAGCAATGAGTCTATAGTTAGCAAACTTAGAGTATGAACTACTTTTGTGAAGTGGAAATATAAAGGATGTTTTTTTTCCAAATGGAAGGGGTGCAGTTTTAAGTTATTTACCAGATGATCAGAACAGAGATTGGAAAGGCTAATACTTCTGCAGCAATTTTTAGAAAAGCAATAGTAATTAGTTTTAGTTTGTTTAATTGCTCTTTATAGTGGTGCTCGGAATAAGGTGAAGGGTAAATGCCTATAAGTGGCACACGCGCACACACACACACACACACACACACACACACACACACACACACACACACACGCACACACACGCACACACACACACACACACACACACACACACACACACACACACACACATGCACGCACACAGTGCTATGTGTTATCACTACTGCGAAAAAAACAGATTTTACATTATAGAAGTGAGACTGGGGATATAGCAATACACAACAGAGTAGTATTCCCCTTCAAAAACATTTTTTTACCTTTCAAATACATTTCATTTTTAGTGTTATGATATGATGTTTTATAATTGCACCTATACGTGTCAATCGCAAAATGCTCACACTTTAGGGTGTAATACATTGGAAACTCCATTACTGAGCACATAGAACCTGTCACTCGTCCCTGTCTAACATAGAAGACAAGCAGGTGGTGTATTTCATTTAGATGCTTTAATCCATAGAAATACATCAGGATGGATAGCAGTATCATAAAATATGAACAGACTGGTTAACAAACTGACATTACATGCACACATGCTTACATCTCAACAGATTACTACAAAATGGCAGTCAGACTTGCATGTGCTCAGTATTTATACACTTGTGCAAGCCCTGGGAAAACTTCTTAAAGGTACATACATACACATTGATTTACATCCTTACTCTTAAAAAGATTGCCCTTTGTAAAAACAATAGTAGAGTTAGACATGCATTATTATAGACATTAGAAACAAAACACGATGTTCAAGTTGCTTCATATCTATTACAGGGTTTAGAGATGCAACCATATCTTGTAACAGAACAATCTGTACTAAATTTAGCAAAAGAGACAGTCTTCAGTGAACAACTCGTATCAGGAACTTCTGGATTCATCACAGGAATGGGAATGTCCTCTGGAACTTCCTCTGGAATTGGAACACTGGACAACTCACTCTGAGATGAAGAGTCTTTCTCACAGGCTATGTGCTGTGGTATAGGCTTGGATGCCAGTTTCAAATGTTTCCAATTCCGTCTAAAGACTGCTACTTGTGATTCCACAATGTATGATCTCAGCTCTGGGCAAATACTCTTCATGACAACAATCGCATCATAAACTTTGGATGTTTGCATCCTTACCAGTTCTCCTTCTTGTAATGGATTGAGTGGTTTGTTGGTTTTAGTGTAGTAAGACTTCTGGGTTATATGCTTCTTCAACAAATTAGTTTTCACTAACCTGTTGTTCTTGACACATGCAACCAACAACTGACTACTAATTGGTAATGTGGTTCTGATTTGTCTCGACAGAAGTCTCTGAGCAGGTGAACCAGGATGTTTCCCACAAGGAACATTTCTGAGATTCAAGAGATTCAGGAAAACATCACTATTATCTCATTTTGATTTCTCAAGTAATTGTTTTGCACTTTGAACTGCACGTTCTGCCAAATCATTTGACTGTGGTACTCAGGGCTACTCATGACATGAGCAAAGTCCCATTTTTCAACAAATCTTTTGAACTGTTGGCTTGTAAACTATGTGCCATTGTTGGAAATAACTTTGTGTGGACTACCATGGACTGCAAAATGACACTTCATCTTAGTAATGACAATACTGGATGCTAGTTAAGGAAGTAAGCCAATCTCATACCAATTGGAGTAAGTCTACTAAGACCAAATAATGTTGACCATTCCACTCAAAGATGTCAGTGGCTACTGTCAACCAAGGTAGTTCCAGAATTTGGTTTAGCTGCAGTGGTTCCTTCTGTTGATGTGGGTTAATACTATTACACATGTAACAGGATGAAAGTGCTCTCTCAATGTCTTGTGACATACAAGGCCAAAATACTAGTCCGCTCACCCTTCTTTTCATAGAGTTGGTTCCTGGTGACCATGATGCAATATAGTAATGTACTCTGGTTGCAAGGACTTTGAAACAATTACTTTCTAACCTTTTGTAATAATACCTTTGTCAGACAAAATCTCATATCTGTATGGAAAATAAGGTGGCACTTCTTAAGGTAAGCTAGGTTAATTTAACGGCTACCCTTGATTGATAAAGTCTTTGAGCCTTTGAACAACTGGATATGTGGCTGTGTGATCTCTCACCTCATCAAGACATGTGGAAGAAAAATTTCTCACTTCCATGACTTCAAAATTAAGGTTCTCATTCTCATGCTGTTTTGTGGTGTTTCTGGGTGATCTGGAAATGTATCAAGATAAAGAAGTTTGCCTTTCTTGTAGACAAGATAGAAATTATACTTTTACAATCTCAGGATCATATGTTGCAGTCGGGCTGGAGCTGAATGCATAGGCTTTCTCAAGATAGTGACTAGAGATTGGTGGTCTGTTTCACTCTGGTTAGCTCTGTGACAGCTGTGCAGTGGTCCAGTAATCAGGGAGCCTCAATCCTAACCACTAGCACCAGTGAGGGGCATGCACATTGGGGGGATAACAAGTACACACACGGTAAAGTACAATTTCCTTTAAGAGCACACAGAGATCATGGTCATTCTGAGGCTGGTTTCTCCCTTTCTCTCCAGATCCCAATAAGACTCCCCACTGGCACAGCTATAGGGTCCAGATCTCAGCCTAGTGGTCAAGCTAAAACCTCCAGCACCCTCTCTGTCCAACCAATGCTTTGTATCCCTGCCTAAGTAGCTGACACACACACGCGTCACACACACACACACACACACACACACACACACACACACACACACACACACACACACACACACACACACACACACACACACACACACACACACACACACACACACACACACACACACACACACACACACACACATATATACACACACACACAGTTTAGGATGCGATTTAGATACAAACACACAGAACCTCCTGGGAAAGGCTGGCACAGGTTCTCCAGCTAATCCCCCTTTCAGCCCAGACTATAAGGTAGTACCGACTGCCACCAATCACTAATATCAGCTACTATAAGGCCCTTCCCAAAGGGTGACCAATTTCACTGTGTAATATTACTGTTATCCAAACAGTAAGTGTGCCGAACAGCAAGACTATTGGAGTGGCTTGGACAGTATCACCAAATACATGCAATGTACGTTAAGAGCTTAAATGACCTCTGCACAAAACAGCCACAGTTGAAAGGATTAAAATATTTAATAATAAATAATAAAAACACAAGCCAATTCCCATCAATTCAACACAGTGCTAATAAAGAGTTCAGAAATCACAGGAACTTTAAACCAATATTGTAGGATAGTCTGACATAAATATAGAAAACAGCTAGACTGACCTGGCTAAATTCCTATCTAACTCTAAGAGAAACTATGTGTTAAAGAACTTTACTTACAGGGCAAAGTGCTTGTGAGTTGTTGGCAACTTCAGACAAAATCCAAAATGCTCAGTCTTTCTCTCTGAGAAAGTCTTAAATTGATAATACCCAGCACTGCTGAGTAATTTCTCATTGCATCATTTTATCACTTCTCCTTTAGTTCCCAGGCTAACAGAAACTCAAATTTACATTTCTTTGCAAGTTGCAGCTGGCCAGGAAGCCACAGCAATACAAGACATGTTTGCATGTAAAATCTAGCAATTATCTCTGTCTTAGTAACAATAGAAAGAATTTTATAGCCCAGACATCCTGTCTCTGAGCTTGAGATCAAACACAGTTGTAATTCTTTACTTAACAGCCTTCCTCCAGCAGGGTGCACTGTGGTTGCATTTTGAAGTTCAAAATATAACACAGTTTTCTTACATTTAGTTTTCTTTACATTTGTAAAACAGGCCTGTGGATTATATTAATATTTGCAATGACACAGAATTATCTACAAAATTCTATCTAGCTAGGCTGGCAGCCTTCACAATCTCCCCTCCTGAGAACTCAAGCTGGCTTTTCAAGTGACCCTTGAGAAACATTGCTTGAGATGGTTAGGTCTATATGGGTATATCTTTCCCCATTCCCTGTCTTGACAGCCCATCTGCATTGGCATTGCTAATCCTACTGAGGTGCTGCACTGATATATCCTATGCTTACATCCCTAGGCTCCATCTTAGCAAATTGGCATTTTGCTGGCTAGTTCAATGTAACCATGATATGGGATTCTGATCTGTAACTACAGTGAATTTTCTTCCATGCAGATAAAGCTGAAGTTTCTGCAGTGCCCACACTATGGCTAGACATTCCTTTTCTACAGCTGCATAGCATTCCACCCTGGTTAGAGCCTATGACTGAGATAAACCACTGGGTGCTCTTCTCCCTCTGAAGAAATCTGGCTAAGTACAGGGACCCCATGGTTCGAAGCATCCACCTGCACAGCAAATTCTTTGCTGTAATCTGGACTGGCTAACACAGGGGGGTCCACCCAAAGCTTCTTTAAGCTTCTGGAATGTGTGCTCATATGCTGAGGTCCACACTACCTTATCTGGACTGTTTTCCTTGTTAGGTCTGTGAGGGGAGCAGCTATGGTACTATAACTGGGGACAAGCTTTCCGTAGTGCCGTGCTGCCCTTAAGAATGCCCTCACTGCTTTTTGGTAACAGGTGCAGACCATGCCTGAATGGCTTCCACTTTGGCAGGTTCTGGCCTGATCTTAAAACTCCTCACTCTATGTCCCAAGTAGCAGACCTCTGCTATACACACCTGACATTTTTCCGGCTTAATGGTCAACCCTGCCCTCTGTAGTCTGCCCAGCACCTCCCTGATATATTGAAAGTGCTCTTGCCAAGAATGGCTGTAGATGGCAATATCATCTAGGTAAGCAAGAGCAAACCCTCCTGTTCCTGCTAGGATATGCTATTCCAGCCTCTGGAAAGTTTCTGGGGCATTTTTCATACCAAGGGCATCTTTATGAACTCATACATGCCAATAAAAGTCACAAAGGCTGACCTCTCTCTAGCACTGGGAGTCAAGGGTACCTGCCAGTAACCCTTTGTAAGATCAATGGTGGTAAGATACGTAGCCCCACCCAGCTGCTTTAGGGCTTCATCTGTCCTAGGCATGGAGTAAGCATCTGACTCTGTATGACTATTTAATTCCCTGTAGTCCACACAGAACCTGGTGCTGCCATCCTTCTTTAGCCCCACTGGAGAGTCCCAGGGACTGTTGGACTCTTGAATTACCCCTAGTTCCAACATTTCCTGTATCTCTTCCTTTAGAGTCTGTTTAACTCTCTCAGTCTCCCTGTACAGGGCCTGACTAGTAGACTTTTGGGGTCTTGTATCCACCTGTTGCTTCACCAGGTGGGTGCACCCTGATTTCCCAGTGAACATGTCCCCAAACTCCTGTAATACTGCTCGGATTTCTCAAATCTGGGACATTGCTACCCCTTCCACTGAGGAGATCAGTCACCAGATCTCTCTCAGACTCCTCCTGTAATCCACTGCAAATACTCATCACAAGGGCCTCCCTATCATGGTAAAGTTTCATCTTGTTAACATGTACAATTTGTGCTCCTGCCTCCTGCCTAGCAGTTCCACCATGTAGTTAAAATCACTGGCCTTCCTTACCACCTTGTAGGGTCCCTCCCAATTTACTTACAGCTTGTTGTGTTGGACAGGAATGAGAACCATTACCTGCTGTCTTACTCTCTAGCTTGTGCATTCCTGTCATACCATACCTTTTTCTGCTGTTGGGCTTTTGCCAGGTTGTCCTGGGCCAAGCCCATGAGTTCCCTGAGGCTTGTCCTTAGGTTTAGGACATATGCCACAACAGGCTCCTTGTGGGATTCACACTCACCCTCCACTCATCTCAAATTAAATCTAGAGGCCCCCTCACCGTATGCCCATACAGCAACTCAGACGGTGGAAAATCTGTGGATTCCTGGGGAAATTCTCTATATGCAAACAACAGATGGGACAACTATTTGTCCCAATCCATCTTAAACTGGTCTGCAAATGTCCATAGTATGGACTTTAGTGTAGAGTTTAACCTCTAAGTAAGACCATTAGTATAGGGATGGTAGGGGGTGTTCTTTAGGTGCTTCACCCCACAGTACTTCCACAGATAAGGCAGCAGGTCTGACATGAAATTGGCACCTCTGTCAGTCAGCATTTCTTTTGGGAAACCTACCCTGCTGAAAATCTCTAACAAAGCATTTTCTACCTTTTCCACCTCAATGGAGGACAAAGCCATTGCTTTGGGTATCTTGTAGCATAATCCACACCCACTAGGATATACTTTTTCCCTGTGGTACTTGGGGTACTAACAGACCCCACAATATCCATAGCTACCCTCTGAAATGGCCCCTCAATCACAGGCAAAGGCATCAAAGGTGCTCTCAAATTGTCTCCTGCCTTGCCTACCTTTTGGCACTGCTCACAAGTCCTGCAGTACCCTGTTACATCTGTGGAAATCCCAGGCAAATAAAAGTTCTGCATAATACGTTTCTTTGTATGTTTGATTCCCAAATGACCTGCAAAGGGAATATCATGGGCTATGGTTAGAAGTGCCAGATGGTAGGCTCTAGGCACTAACAACTACTGTATCCTCTCATCTTCTAGCCCTCCTTCAAGGGTCCCCTCTCTATACAGTAAACCTTTGTCCCAGTATACAGAATCCCCCTTCCCTTGAGAATCAGGTTCCTCACTAGCTACCTCTCTCAAACCTTATAATGTAGAGTCTGAGAGCTGAGCCTGTCTCATCTCTCTCTTTGTAACCCTTTTCAGCTCCCCTTCCAAAGGAAGTCTGGCATCCTCTGACAGTTGTGCCTCACTGTCAGCCTGGGTACTACTACTCACCTCTGCCTTTGCAGTCACTCTGTCCAAGGGACCATCAATACACACAAGCAGCTGTGGCTCACCACCAGTCTCACTACTACAGAGTAGCTCCTTCCTGAAGTAACCACCTCATCAGTCCTGGCTGCAAGTATGTGGTTTGACTGGGTCTTCCCCAGGCTGCCAGACCCACAGCTTGTCTCCAAGCCCGATGGTGTGTAACTGCATGAACACATGGTATTGCATTATCAAAATCATTCCCTATCAGGACATCTGCAGGGATATCCTCAAACACGCCTACTTGCTGGCTTCCTTTTCCATGCTCCCAGTCAAGGTGTACCCTAGCCAAAAGGTATTTGGAATGGGGTCCGTCCTTAAGCTCTGACTGGAGTAGATTGCCCAAGCAAGTAGTGCTCCTCTGTAACCATTGCAGGCTTCATGATGGTTATGTCAGAGGCTGTGTCTCTCTTAGCAATGGCCTCTTTGCAATTCACTATGATAGGATATAACCTCTTGTGCTCCTCTGTAACCATTGCAGGCTTCATTATGGTTATGTCAGAGGCTGTGTCTCTCTTAGCAATGGCCTCTTTGCCATTCACTATGATAGGATATAACCTCTTGTGGAAGTTTGGGACCCTTGTTGTCTCAAGGCAACTTACTGCTGGCATTTTGTCTTCACAAATTACTGTCTCTCTCACCTTTTGTTCTCCACCTTGCCTCCATGGACATATATATGACACATGGCCCCACTGGTTGCATTCAAAACATTTAACCCCAGGTCCTGGATGTGTACCTGGACTAGTAGCTTCCTCTGCTACTGGCAGATTCTGTTGTGGCAGTCTGTGATGCCCACCATGGGTTCCTTTAGACCCATGAGCAGCACTTGGTGTCCCTTTCCTGTGCAGTGATACCCTGCCTGCTGGGTATAGGTCTCCCTTCTTTCCCAACTCATCTGAAGTAGCACACTGTCTAGCAGCTAACCAGATCCTCATGTCCTCAGGCAAAGTGTTAAGGGCTTATTCTCTCACCAAAAGTTTTACCATCCCTTCAAAAGTGGTGACCTGACATCCACTCACCCACCTATGAAAATAAGTGCTTAGTTCAGCAACATATTCACACATACTTTCATCTGCCTTGCGTCTATGCGCACGAAATGTTTTCCTACAAGCTACAGGTGTTAGCTTAAAAATTCTAGCAAACAATTCTTAACAACAGTTTAATCAAAAAATTCATGATCAGATAATTTAGACAGCACAGTTAAAGCTTTACCATGGAGTAAGGGGGTCAGAAACCGTACCCAGAGCCTTTGGTCAATATTATACTATTTACTTACCCTCTCAAACATATGAATTAAACTATTAAATTATCCCCCTCTGTAAAATGTGGAAGAAACGTATTGACCTTTTTGTGCTTCTGGGCTCTGGTTACTCTCTTTCCCATTACCTCCATTACTCTGGTGAAGAGTCAGCATCTCCTTTTCATGCTGCCTCTGCCCCTCCTTCTCCTCAGCTTCCATGCGTAGCAGTTTTTCATTCTCCTCTACCTGTAAATGTCTCAGTCTCTCTGCTGCTTCTGTTTCCAAATTCCTGGCCTCCAACTCAAGTCTCTTTAGCTCCAGATGGATTTTTAACTCCTCCTCAGAAAGGTTGAGCTGTCCATTTTCTGAGTGTTGTACATCTCCATGGCCAGTCTAATCATCCTCCTGGTTGCTGTTTTCTGATGCAGATGTGGCCCAAGCTGCAATCATGCCTGCTTAGTCAGGTTTCCTTGCACCAGTCCTTTAGATTGGCACATCTCAAGCAACTGACTCCTTGTCAGCTTACCGTACTCTTCTGCTGACATGCTTGCCTGGTTTCCCTGACTAACTAAGCTAACAAAAGAAATAAAACAATTGTGATCTGAACTCTGAATATTCACTGCATGGCTGATTTAGTATACAAAAACACCTTCGGTGATCACTGTACACAAGCTACAGGAATTCACTATCCACACCACTACAAGCCAATTAGTTTGTGATGTGACTACCTCACCACTATCAAACAATTAATATCTGACGTGGATATCCCACCACTGCCAAACAATTAATATGTGATGTGGATAACACACCACTGCCAACCAATTCATATGTGATGCCCGTGCACTGGCTCAGTAATCAAAGAACCTCAATCCTCACCACTAGCACCAGTGAGGGGCATGCACATTGGGAGGGGATAATAAGTACACACACAGTAAAGTACAATTTCCTTTAAGAGCACACAGAGATCATGGTCAGTCTGGGGCTGGTTTCTCCCTTTCTCTCCAGATCCCCAATAAGACTCCCCACTGGCACAGCTATAGGGTCCAGATAGCCTAGTGGTCAAGCTAAAACCTCCATCACCCTATCTGTCCAACCAGTGCTTCTTGTCCCTGCCCAAGTAGCTGACACACACACACTTTAAGATTTGATTTAGATACAAACACAGAGACACTCCTGGGGAAGGCTGGCACAGGTTTTCCAGCTGTGCCCCCTTTCTGCCCAGACTATAAGGTAGTACCAACTGCCACCAATCACTAATATCAGCTACTATAAGGCCCTTCCCAAAGGGTGACCAATATCTCTGTGTAATATTACTGTTATCCAAATATTAAGTGTGCTGAACAGCAAGACTATTGGAGTGGCTTGGACAGTATCAACAAATACATGTACTCTAAAAGCTTAAATTATTTCTACACAAGACAGCCACAGTTGAAAGGTTTAAAAATATTTAATAAAAATAATAAAAACACAAGACAAATCTCATCAATTCAACACAGTGCTAATCAAGAGTTTAGAAATCACAGGAACTTTAAAACAATATTGTAGGATAGTTGGGCATAAATATAGAAAACAGCTAGACTAATCTAGATAAATTCCTACCTAAATCTAAGAGAAACTATGTCCTAAATAACTTTACTTGCAAGGCAAAGTGCTGGTGAGTTGTTATCAGCTTCAGACAAAATCCAAAATGCTCAATCTGTTTCTCTGTGAAAGTCTTAGATTGACAATACCCAGTACTGCTGAGTCATTTCACATTACATCATTTTTATGACTTCTCCTTTAGTTCCCAGGCTAACAGAAATTAAAAATTTACATTTCTTTGTAAGCTGCACCTGGCCAGGAAGCCACAGCAATGCAAGACCATTTTACATGTACACTCTATCAATTATCTCTGTCTTAATAACAATAGAAAGAATTTGCTAGCCCCGACATCCTGTCTCCGAGCTTGAGTTCAAACAAAGTTGTAATTCTTTACTTATCAGTTTTCTTCCAGCAGGGTACACTGTGGTTACATTTTTGAAGTTCAGCATATAACACAGTTTTCTTACATTTAGTTTTCTTTACATTTGTAAAACAAGCCTGTGGATTATATTAATATTTACAATGACAGAATTATCTACAAAATTCTAGCTAGCTAGGCTGGCAGCCTTCACAAGGTCTACCATAAACATAATCATTGAATTTGAACTTCAAACATGCAAACACAATTGCCAAAATCTCTTTCTCGATCTGGACATACTGCATTTCAGTTTGGGTAAGGGTTTTCAATGCAGTCAGCAGGTTGATCCTCTTTTACAATGATGTCACCAAGACCAAATTTCAAAGCATCACAGGAAAGTGTAACTGGTTTGTGAACATCATAATATCTGAGAGTTGGTGGACTAGCAATTCTCTGTTTCAGGACTTCAAATGCACTTTGGTGTTGCTCTAACCAAGACCAGGATACATCTTTACATGTCAGATCTCTAAGTGATGCTGAAAGTTGGATCAAGTCTAGAATGAACTTGCCTAGGTAGTTGACCATGCCAAGAAATCGTTACAGGGCTTGAATGTTATCTTGCGCTGGCATCTAGAGAATGGCTGTTTGTTTAGAAGGGTCTGGTCGTAAGCCTGTACTAGTAAATAAATTGCCAACATAAGTAACTTCTTGTAGCCTGAACTTGGATTTCTGTGGATTGAGTATAAGATTCACTTGATGTGCCCTTTCTAGAACTTTTCTGAGGTTTCTGTCACGCTCTCCTTCACCATGACCTCCTTCAACTATGTTGTTTACTATAATGCCACAAGGATACCCAGAATAAATTTGCTCCATTGTATGTTGAAAGTCTTCACTTGCAGAATGTATCCCAAATGGCATTCTCAAAAATCTGCACCTGCCAAATGGAGTACTGAAAGTAGTTAGCAATGAGGATTTTTTGTCAAACTGAATTTGCAAAATTAACTCTTTGCATCTAAGACAGAAAAAAACAGTGGCATTTGGCATCAAGGCTGCGACATCTTCAACTGTGCACATTGAATGATGAGCGGTGGGTTTCAATAAGCACCAAACTCCATGCAAGAACAGTATAGCTGCTCTTGCATGGAATCTGGCCGCCGAGTGATCCAGTAAACTCCGAAACTGACGTACTTGAGCTTACCTACACTGTTCTTGCACAAAAAGCCATGCAGAATGCTAATTACCTCATTTGCTGGTGAAAACCATGCAAATGAGGTGAACTGGTGATTCAGCAAGCAGGCAGGTATCCATGCAAGAACAGTGTTAGTTGCGGAAATGTGTTTGGTTACTAACCAAACACATTTCTGCAAATAACAAAATGAAGGCATGACAGCTAAAATAAAAGCATGTATTATAATGTGTAGGCATGCCAATGGCCAAATATATGGCCATTGGCATGGAAACATTTTTAAATTTGATAAAATTTAAGTTTTTTTTTTTTTGGCTGATCGCAGCCATTTAAGCATAGGACGTGAAGGTGCCAAAAATAAAAGAAATAGTGATAAGTCAATTTTAAGTGAAATCTGCATATTGCCATTATAGTGTATGGCATGCATAATCAAAACAATACCAGGGATCAGTGGTTGTCAAAGGGAAAGGGTCCTTGTTAGTGCAGTAACTATGGACTAAGGCAGTGGGTATGCAAATGAGGGGAAATTTACTGAATCACAAAATATTCTAAGTCCACACACTGCACCTAACCATGTAGGTGCTAGAACACAATCAAGGAGGCAAGAAGAGCTGCTAACATGAAAAGGGGGTGTTTCATGCTTCCTGGAGCTCCGGATCCCATGTTTTCACTTAGCTAAGCACAGCTAAGTGAGGGTGTGTGTCTCAGTCTGTATAGCTTTGTGTACTTTGCCTAAATGGGTGTGTGCTGTGTGCTCCGGGTCCTAAACAAAAAAAAAAAAAAAGAAAGAAAGAAAACAGGAAATGGCAGCACTGTGTACATGTAAGCAAGGGAGTGTGTCCGAGGCTGTATGACCTTGTCTAAATGGATGTGTGCAGTGCACACCAGGACTTAAACAAAAACAAAAAAAAAAAAAAGGAAATGGCAGCACTGTTGACATTTGGGCAATGTGTTTGCATGACATGCACCTCGGGCTTTAAAATGGGAGGAGATGGCAAGCAGAACAAGAAACTAAAACAAAGGGAAATAGCAGAATACAGCCAGTTAAATGCAAGTAATATAGCTGGCAGGTGGAATGTATCATACTCAGCCAATCACACAGACAGCATTTGCAGCATACCACTATAAATCATTCAAACACATTTCAGTCTGTTTTTTCCCACAAATTCTGCACCATAGGTGTACACATATGGGGAAATTTTAATTGACAAAACTAACAAAAAAATGTTAGGGGCTGCTGTCACATTAATCTATCATTATGTGCTAGAGGCTGAGGGTGGTGAGGAGGATAATGCTGACGACTGCCTCAGACCAAGGAGAAGGAAAAGAGTGTTCAAACCCATAGTAACTTACCAGGGGCTACATGATCTGGAGATAGTTGAGTGCTACAGGGTGGACAAGGACATACTTCAGCAAATCATTGAGCTGTGCTAATCCCACCTCAGACCCAGAGCCAACAGAGGGGAATCCATCCCAGTGGACACCAAGGTATGTGTAACCTAAGAATATTAGCTACAGGTACTTTCCAAAGACCAACTGGGGATATCATGGGGGTCTCACAGGCATCTGCATTCAGGATACTCCACCAGTTCCTGGATGTCATGCAACCACTTGCCGCTGAGCACATTAAATTCCACAGCACCTGTGAGGAGAGGACTGGCAATATGCTTCTCTTCCACATTGTAGCAGAAAACCTGGAGGTACTGGGTGCCATAAACTGCACACACATCCACATTAAAGCATCACCTGGTGACCAGGGTAGGGTCTACCTAAACCACAAGGAGTTCCACTCCATTAACTGCCAGGTCGTGTGCTATGCCCAGGTTATTATCATGAATGTCTGTGTTGGCAGCCTTGAAAGTTATCATGACTCTCACAACTGGCATTCATCACAGATGTTCTAGGCATTTGACAGTGAGAACATCCCAAATGGCCATCTGCTAGGGGATGCTAGATATGGACTGGAGCCATGGCTGATGGCACCCATCAGAAATGCACACACCCATACAAGAATGCCATAAAGAGGCACCCACAAAGGATCATTATAGAGCGTGTGTTTGGGATGCTCAAGTCATGGTTCTGCTGCCTTGACATATCTGGTGGAGCCATGTAATACTCTCCAGCCACATGTGCAGAAATGTTCGTAGTATGTACCATGCTACACAATATGATCCTATGGAAACAGCTGCAGCAGGAACAAAACTGGGAAGGGACACACAGCCCCCACCATTGACATGGTCTCCTCAGGTACAGAGGGACTCGGAGGAAGAAAATCCTGATCCTGCCCCTGTAGGCAGACACAGTCATGGCCAATATGCCCTGGCCTTGGCAAAGAGGCAACGCATAGCATATACACTGACACTGTAGTGACTGAGGGACTGATATCTCTCTCCGACTTGCACATACTGTAAAATGGATGCCAAACATCACACCACCTGTACCTTGCCATGTATAGACAGGGCACTACATGCATCCAACATAGTCAGCCCTCATGCACCGTCCTCACAACTGAATCAGGCACAAGGTAAGTCAGTCTTCTTAACAATAAATGAATGGAGTAGAATGTTCTGATAGCATAGCTATGGTACTGATGCAAGCATGCAAGGTAATGGGGTGGCTTACTTAGATAGCAGCAGACAACTGATAGCTATGTGGGACAACAGGAAGTTTATTCCCAATACTGGCTTACCCACACTATGCAGTACCACCCTAGTTGATAAATACCACTGCAGTATATGTGGTGAGCCAAATAACTGGGGAGTCATAGGTAACATGCATGGATGTCAAAGTGGGAGTCCCATACTCACCACCAGCCTCACCCAGCAGATCAGCTGTAGAAACCCATACAGAAATGTCTTGCAAAGGCCCCCAAATGGCAGCATCCATGAAATTCCCACCTATAGACTTACACAGGGATATCACAGCAGGTCTGGCAGTGGCAGTATGGCTTTGAAAAATAAGAAGTCTGAAACTAAAAATGTTTATGCCAGAAATATCTAACCTGTGGTCGATACTGTTATGCCTGCAGTCACAAAGATAGGGTACACCATTATGCTAAACGGGACTAAAATGTTAAGAAGATATCAGCACAGTCTGTGTAAATGTGTATTGGGTACAGACGTGCCACCTCCCCACCCAAAAAAAATGCAGTGACATGTCCCTAGCCTTAAGGAACATCCAGCTGTCAAATAGAGTGATTGCTCAACATGAACAGGAAGAAATTGTCAGTAATACCTACTCACATTACTGGTGCCATTCCAGGGGTGTCCACTGCCTGGCAGCCTGGGAATATATGATCATCAGAATGCACTGTCTTGCTACAGATGGCTTGCATCTGTCACACCTGTCCTACAGGCCTCTGGCAAATGCTCATGCCTCACCCACAGTGCCTTTTTAAGGAGTGTCATGGGGTCCATAACACCAACATAACACAGTCTACAAAATGCAAAGAAAGACCATACTGCTAACTGCTAGGAGCAAACCTGCCAGCCTCAGAGAGCCAGAAATCTGGACAAAGTCATGCATAATGGGGTGATAAAGGACCAAAGAGAAGGACGTCTTTGAAATACTGCTCTAATAATCTTAGAACGTTGATGGAATGATTGTATTATCATTGAATGTAGGAAGGGTATGAATTCTGAAACTCCAATGTCAACTGTCAGTAATCTGACTTCAACCCTGAGTGACTTGCAAAACACTTTTTCTTGAAAACCACACTTGTTTGGGTAACCATCCAGACATATGAGTCATGAATCTGGACATTCTGTGAAACTCTGTACCGTCGACAGGCAGGGCTAGGAGTCTAAACATGGGAATGTACTCATTGCAGGCAGTCCTAACTCTGGAAGGTGGTGACATGTCTGCACCCACAGAACTCTGGCCCATAGCCATGGCGAGTAACACATCCATCCCTGATCACTCATCCTATGCAACATCCTGACCCCAAAATGTGGCCAGCAAAGCCAAATGAGGTGGGCCATACATATATGTGAGACACACACACACCCCCAGGCTAGTCAAACAGTCTGACACACACAAGACCCTCCAAATGCAGTCAACCTTTGAGAAGATCCCTATGCAAACCACTGGTAGCTATAGCCAATATATTTGACCCAGGTCACCCCCGCTTATCTTATCCCCTACAAATCTATCTGGAGTCTGCCTGTCACCCTGATCCTGCCTGACATATTACCTGACCGTTAACTGGAAATCAAACCATGCTAGAACAGAAATGCACAGAGATTCCACCATTGTAATATATCACCAAGGTACTGGACCGTTTCCACAGCTCCAGCAGTCAATTGGTTGTAGGCACACCTCTCAACAGGCTGGATTGTGCAAGAATGCCTAGCATTTGGCCCATAATATTGGTGTGTGCATCATCCATCTTATATTCCTCTGGTAAATCACTGTGATGATCTGAGGAGGTATGTCAGAGGTCATTGTTCCTTGAGAAGATTTTTATTGAGAGTGTTTGTGAATGTAGGTGCGTGTTTTGTGTTGCTATGTGTGTGTTTTGGTGGTGTAGGTTTTGAGGGACTATGTGATGAGTGTGGTGTGGTGCAGTCTTGGGTGCAGAGCTTTGCTTCCAGTTTGGCTATATAAGTGCATCTCTCACAGGTTGTAGTGTTGGGTGGTAGGAGGAGGGGGTTGTCTGTGTACATGAGGCAATTGCTGCATTGCCCCAAGATGCCCAGATACATCAGGTAGACAGGAGAAGACAGTGGGAGCTGACCCTTAGACATGCCTGGATAGGTGCGTATTTATTAAGTACTAAAAACTGTTTTCCTCTAGACAAGTGAGGAAAGTTGAGTGCTGTAGTAATTTGTAGCTTATTTAGTACTTACAATGACTTATGAACAAGTGATTTGAGTGTTAAAACTAAAAGAAATGGCTAGTTCTAGGGGAAAATCTGAAGAGCAGACTTTATGGCGCCAGGAATAGTTTAACCCTAGGTGCTTAAATCCTAGGTGATTTTAACATAGATTGGAAGTCTTGCAGCAACAAATACCCTACTAGCCATATTAATCTCTATGGGTTTACTCAAACTATTACCTCCCCTACTAGAATAAACAAGACAAATAAAAAAGAAAGCACCTTAGACTGGATACTCATTAATTACCAACCCTACACTTATCAAGCGGGAACTCTCCCTGATGATGTAAGTGACCACTCACTAACCTACATTATCAGGCTAAAAGCCAATCCACCCATTCAACTCATTACTAGAACAATTAGAATCAAGAAAAATTTCAAGTTGGATCTATTCCAGAATGAACTGAAAGCATGTAATTGTTTCCCCTTAAAACACCTTTCTCTCGATGAAGCTGTTGATTACTTTAATGCTAAGTTTCTAGCCATACTTAACCGCCATGCTCCTACCCGCTCTATTAGAATAAGAACTAAATCTGCTCCTTGGCTCTCTAAAGAAACTAAACAAAAAATCCACCTCAGAAACAAAATCTGGAATAAATCACGCTTAACTAAAAACCCTATTGATCACCAACACTACAAGCAACTGAGAAATGTGACTAAAAAAGCAATATTGTCCGATAAACAAAACTATTACCTACAATCTCAGCAAACCCAACATAATAATCCACAAAAGTTCTGGGCAAGTATTAAGCAATTACTACAGCCTGGTCAATCTATCACACCCAACTCACAAGGCATTGACAAGGAGAATCCCAAGCAAACAGCTAATGCCTTTAATACATTTTTCACCGAAGCAATTCAAACTCTTGCCAGTCAGCTCTCTAGTCATAACACAACTATATCCAATTCTAACTCAAACCCACCAGCTCCATTTCTCTTCCAACCTGTCCCAACAGCTTATATTCTCTCCCTTATCCAAAGACTCAAACCATGCACTCCCTCTGCTGACTTACCACCCACAGAATACTTACAATTAGCATCCAAATCCATAGTTTACCCTATCTCCATACTAATCAATAGAGCCATCATTGAAGGATATGTCCCTAAACTTTGGAAAGTTTCCCATATTATTCCCCTTCACATAGGTGGAAATTCCACTGAACTCTCTAACTATCATCCCATAGCCCTACTCTCGCCCTTAGATTATGGAAAGGTGTATCCACAAGCAACTGCTTGACCACCTTCTCCATAATAACTTGCTTACCAATACCCAACATGGTTTCAGACCTTCCCATAGCACTACCACTGCCTCCTTTCCTTTACGGACACCATCAACAAAAACCGTAACCTTAACATGCTTTCCTCTGCACTTTTCTTAGACCTGTCCAAGGCTTTCAACATGGTTAATCACCAAATACTCATACATATTCTTAAATCTCTGTCACTTGACACACTAGCTATAAAATGGTTCCAGTCCTACTTAAATAACAGACATCAAGCTGTACTCTGGAACTCCACTCTCTCTACCCATCTACCTGTTAACACTGGTGTCCCTCAAGGGTCCATACTGGGCCCCCTCCTGTTTACTTTATTCATCAGTGACCTTCACTAAGTAGTTCCCCAAGCTACATGCATACAATACGCAGACGACTCCACACTTATTTGCTCAGCCACATCTGTGTCTGAACTTCACTCCCTGACACAACACACATTTAACTCTGTAGAGCAATGGTTTACACAACGCTGTCTCTTACTTAAACCAAAAAAAACTAAACTCCTCCTTTTCACTCCTACTAGTAAATCCCCCCAAATAGACTTCACTATATCATCTAAAAATGGTACACCTATATTGCATGATCTTACTACCAAACTACTAGGTATCACCATAGACAACAACCTTAACTTCAACACCCATATCAGCAACACTTTGAAAATTATTAATAAAAAAATAGGCTCTCTTTACAGAATCAAACCCTTCCTCACTCCTGCAACTAGAATAACTATTGCCCACTCCCACCTAATCTCTACCCTTCTCTATGCCTCACCTATATTCACTAATCTCTCAAAAAGTAAGAGAAAAATAGAACTTTCCTAGAACAATATAGCCAGGTTTGCCACAGGTAACCCTTTCAGAACCCACCACTGTATTAATCTAAGGCAACTAGGGTGGCTTGAATTACAACAGCAGCTGAAATTTAATCAACTAGCCTTCGCCCATAAGATACTTTATCAACCTACCAATACACCCATACTATCTACTCTTATTCACCCCTACCATAACCTGAAGTCTCTTAGATCCTCACAAAATCTTCTTGTAAATATCGACAAAGCAAACAATAAGGCTGGAGACTCTCTTCTCTAATGCTGTCGGAAAAACCTGGAACCTGCTTCCCTCCAAACTTTCTACACTTCCCTCTATAACTCTTTTTAAAAAGAACCTAAAATTCTTCCTCAAAACACATTGGATGTGCCCATGTACGAACCCTGACTGACCAACTTGCTCTTGATACTTGACTCAACCCTACCTTCTCAACCCTGCTTTTACTTCATCTTAACACCTAATGATCCACTTCTTCCTCATAGTATTACTTACTACTGTATCATAAAAAAAATAAATAAATAATTATTGGACATATTTTACTACTAGATGTATTACATAACTGCTACTTCTCTTTACTGTCTTTTTATCTACACTTACTGTACATTATGCTATTATTCTTTCTGAATGCTTATTTGTAACTGTATTTGTACTAAGGCAAGTCTAATACTCAGCATTTTTAAACATTATTAATATGTGACCAGTTAAAGTTTGTTTATCTCCTGTACTGTGAATGTATTTGTATTATAAACATATACTACTTTTGATGATAAATTATTTTGAACTGTTTGGAGCTTATCTCCCCGGGCCTCTACTGAAAATGGACATATATCCAGCTAGACCAGCCCGGTCAACAAATGTAAAATAAATAAAAATAAAAATCCTAGCTAAGCAGCGATGAATAAAGTGTATTTTTTTTTAATATAACAGTAGCAAATGAGAAGACTGATTTAAACAAATTAACCAATAAAAAGCTAAAATCTGAGCCCCTTTCAGCAGTCTTTGATCAGACAAGTTCTAACTGCACACTCCTGCCATTAGGGTGCAGGGGAACCTTCTCCAAAAAAATATGGTCTGGATTAGTGCTAAAGTTATACAAACAAAGCTAGATTCAGCAGGTCTGAATTTAGTCTATGCTACAGAAAACAAAGTATACCCATTTCAGAAAGAAACAGTTCAAATAAGCAGGGACAATAAGCCTTTAACCAGAAACTCCAAGCTCAGAAGGGTAGAATCTACCCTCTCCTCCCACAAGAGTGCAGACCACACCTTTTTAATGTAAAATAACTGGCCCGAAGCCCAAGTGCTTAAACCAGAACTAATACACTCTTAGAATAACAGACACTAAGCATTCAGTCATCAACTCCCAACTTAGAAGGATGTAAGCTACATGTCCTGCCACAACAGTGCAGACCACAAACCTTCTTAATGTAAAACAACTGGTCTGAAGCCCAAGTGCTTAAACCGAAAGTCTTAGAATAACAGTTACAATTTAATCAGGCTACTACCAAGCAGTAATAAATGCAGCAGAATAAAAACAATTTAGTACTTTTAAGAAGAGGCAAAAGCAAAATAAAGTGCTTTTTTTTTTGTAGTAAAGTGCAAGGAGAGAGGAAGGAGGAGCTGAGCTTAAGAACCTAAGTGGGTTGGCCATATCAGATGTTCTCTCTGTATTAAGTAGAGTGAACACCAGACTGGGAGGAGTGTCCCAGATCAAATTTACAGTAGGGGCAGGCAACTGGAAAGCCACCAACTATAACAACTCTACAAGAGTAAGGTGGGAGGGAGGGAGAAAAAAACAGCTTCAGGACAGATGAGAAACATAAAACAATGCCAGAAAAATATATACAATTATTCAGTCAGGAAAACAATAATTCAATCAGGCAAAATAAAGACAATGCATTGTGTCAGCCTCACATGACCTTGTAGTCATCTGCAAACATTGTCAGCCATGGTGCCTTCATATTGGGCTGGTCGTCTTAGGTGTGAATCCCAAACATGAGGGGACCCAGGTCCACAACCTGTGGGACTCCACTCATGACTGTTCAGCAGTCTCACATGGCGTCCGTTGCTTTCACACTATGGGTTCTATCTGTGAGCCAGTTTGCAATTCATCTGCTGATGTAGGGGTTGCTGCCTACCTGAGTATGTTTGTGTATGATTCCTGAGTGGGAAGTGATATCCAAGGATTAGATGGGCTGCCTATCTTGTTATCTATTCCATACTGTCACATAGTTATTACACATGGCACAATGCTTATAGGGCAGCAGAGTTTCTACAGGTCCCTCTACAGTGGATGACAGCTGTGGGCCTTGTAATGTGGTCAATGGGACATGTACTGGGTGAGCAACAGCAAAACGTAACAAAGCCCACCCCCCAATGGATATGGTTCTCATGCAAACACAACAACCCACCCACAGACAGGATACTGTTCTTACACACACACACACACACACACACACACACACACACACACACACACACACACACACACACTTTTACATTTGCCAGGACAGGACTGAGATTTGAACTCATACCTAATTTGTTATTTGTACTATAGTGTTACGCAGTTATCACAATGTGCCACAGAGCATATAAGGGTGAGGCTTGATGAAAGGGACTTCTAAGGTGACTGATATCTGCAGGATAGGGCAATGGGAAGTGTACTGGGTGTGAATGGACCCAAAGTCTTTAACTTATAAACACACACACACACACACACACACACACACACACACACACACACACACACACACACACACACACACACACAAACGTTTACATTTGGCATGACTGAAATTAGAACTCCTTTCTAACTAGTTATTTATACTATAATGTTACGCAGTTATTGCATGCACCGCAGAGTTTATAGGGCTGAAGCCTGATGAAAGGTACTTCTATGGTAACAGACATCTTCAGGACTGCTAAAGTAAGGTGATGGGAATTGCACTGGGTGGGAAAGGCCTGTTAATTCCTACATCCTACTGACAATTCTCTAAGTGTATGAGGATGCCCAGTGTGACCTTCTATAGTAAATGTGACACTCCATTCCAGAGATTGTTGTACTCCAGTCCAGTGTTTTTTGTGCTACAGCCATATCTCTCTCTGGTACAGGATATCTGGATATAGCCTATCACAATGGGGAGACAATGGGCCATACAGTGATTGTGACTATTTCTCTTAGTAATGTATGAGTTCCTAGGGTTACAGGGTTTGTTTTATTAGCCATCTGACATATATGACATTTGACACTGTTATGTATTGTTTCAGAAGCAGAAAGGCATGCAACCTCCACCCCCCAACACAACCCAAATGACACATAGCCCACAAACTCAGTGTGCCACTCAAAAACAGCCCATAAGACAAAACAACGTTCCCAACACTCTAGTCATAGGTGACTCTTTAGTCAGGCACAAGATGCTATCCTCCAAAAGAAAGGAAGCCAATATGGTGGTCCCCTGCCATAAACAAACTCTACAACAGAAGAAAGAAACTGTTGCAAAAAAGTGTAAAATCCCATGACTGGAAGAACTTCCTGGTCAGCCTCAGTAAGAAGCTGAGATCCTTCATAAAATCCTCCAAAGCTAGCTATAAAAACAAAATCCCCACTGATTCTAAAGACAACCACAAAGCATGCTATAGCTATGTCAAGAATCTCAATGGCAACACTCAGATCTGCTCTGAGTTACAGCACAAAGGTGCTAAATATACAGAACCAGCTGATATTGCTAACATCCTGGCAGATAGTTTCAGTGCTAACTTTACCCCCCTCACCCCCTAAAGGGCCCATCTCTATACGGAAAAAATGCAAAGTTCCTGGAATCATGGCTGCACAGGTAAAAACCACACATTCTAAAGCCAAGAACACAGCATCCATGAGACCTGACAACATCCCAGGCTGCATTCTACATGAACTACAGAATGAACTGGCACCCCACCTAAGCACTATGTTCAGTCATAGCTTCACCTCAGGCTTTGTGCCCACTGAATGGCACACAGTGATGGGTATCCCACTCCACAAAGTTGGAGCCACCACAGACCCCGGGAACTACCACCCCATTAGTCTGGTCTGCAAGGCCATGAAACGTATCATCATAGAACTTATAAACAAAGACATTGGTAATCTCCAAACCCTGGACCCCACCCAGTTCAGGTTTGTAAAAGGCAGATCATGTCTCCTAAACCTGCTTAACTTCTTTGAAGCAGTCACCAAAGCAATAGATGAGGGTAAGGTGGTTCACACAGCCTATCTAGATCTTGCCAAGGCTTTTGACACCACCCCCACTCTGGAATTATAGATAAACTCACTAAACTAGGTATAAATCCCTATGTCACAAGATGCATTGCCAACTAGCTCGCTGACAGAACCCACACTGTGAAAGTAGCAGACTCAAAATCCAACTTCAGACCAGTGACAAGTGGAGTACCACAGGGTTCAGTCTTGGGTCCTCTCCTGTTTGGTATCTACTTTTCTGAAGTACAGGCTAACAGAGAAGGTCTTTGGCTAACAAAGTTCACAGATGACTGCAAACTAGGAACCATAATTGAAACTCCTAATGATGTGGCCTTCCTACAAAAGGGCCTCACTGAGACAGATGCCTGTTGTGAAAGCCTTGGCCTCAAGCTCAATGCTGAAAAGTGCATTGTCATCCCCTTTGGTGAAAACTCTGTACCCATGAGCTACCACATAGGTGGTAGTCTACTTAACACTGAAAGTGTGATAGGAGACATTGAGACACAGGTGGACAGTAGTCTCTCCTTTGATAATCACATCGCCACAGTAGTCAGGAAATCTTTCTAAGTGGCACACCTCATCACAAAAAGTTTCTCATCCAGGAAAAAAGAGGTCATTGTTCCCATCTACTCATCACTCATTTGACCCATTATAGAGTACAACACCCCTTTTTGTTTGTACCTCACAAGACATCTACAACAACTGGAAAGGCTGCAGAAATACCTCAGAAAGAGGATTATTGGCCTCAAACAGATGCCCTACGCAGACTGTCTCAAAAAACTCCAGCCTTACTCCGTCACATATCGCCTTCTCAGAGGGGATTTCTGCCTAACATGCAAAGCAATGTCAAACCCAGAGCTGTTGGACATGCTCCACTTAAAGAAATCCCAATCCCTCTGAGCTACACGGTCTAGTGACCTAAACCTTGTCACCACAATAAACAGAACATGTTGGAGGGGTAGATTCCTGTCCCAGAGACTTTCCATACTCTGGAACAAACTACCTATCTATATCAAACAAAGCTCCTCATTAGCACTCTTCAAGAAAAATCTTGATGATTGGATGGGAAATAGGGAATTCACCCCAGGGATCACATCTGTGGCTCTGCTCGACAGGGGCACAGGAAAATAATTTTCTTGTGTGGCGAAAGTAAGGATACCTTTTTGGCTAGGCTTCTATAGGCCCTAGGGCCAATAGCCTATTAACTACCTATGAGCCTATGAACCTATGACATCCTTCACAAAGGCCTCTCTGAGACCTATACCTGTTGTCAGAACCCTGAATATAAGCTCAATGCCAGATGATGTGCCACCATCCCCTTTGGGTATGACATGGTTCCCATAAAGTAATACATTGATGTTAGTCCA
>NC_056745.1:578564827-578589827 GCF_019279795.1 Protopterus annectens | reverse complement strand
GGAACACAAACAGAATACAGCATGTGAGAACACATTCACATAGCATTGCTAACCCCAATAATGCATCATGGCTGAAAAGGTACACACACACTCTGATGTGTACCTATTACAAATGCCAGATGAAAGCACCTTACACAGCATTAAATAGCTACACTGTACTAAAGTCACCTTGTGCATCAGACCCATATTAGCATGTCCCTGCATTCATGGTATAGATGACAGGGATGTGGCACAGGTATCATCATATGCACAGGGTGTTTTGTGGATTTGCCAGAAGCCTAGGCTGGTCTATATGGTTGACATCATGTGTGTGTGTTTGGGGGGGTGTTCATTAAATGAGTTGTGCAGGGGTGGTGTATGTGTGTGTGTGTGTGTGTGTGTGTGTGTGTGTGTGTGTGTGTGTGTGTGTGTGTGTGTGTGCATGTATGCATGTATGCATGTGTGTGTGTGTGTGTGTGTGTGTGTGTGTGTGTGTGTGTGTGTGTGCCCGCACGCGTGTGTGTGTGTGTGTGTGTGTGTGTGTGTGTGTGTGGAGGTGACTTGTCTGATGGTGATGTGTGTGTGTTTGTATGCACACAGTCACGCCATGTGGGCGCCCTACACTGGAGTATTTTGGACAGCTGTGGGCCACACATGGCAGGGTGTACAGTTCACGATCTCCAGCCATGGACATGGGAACTGAACCTGCCAGGGGGTCTCACCAGCAAAACCAGGGCCGAGTCCAGATGCAGTACTTCTCCCTGATGGTGACTGCTACCTGCTGGATCCACATCCATGTTGAGACTGGCCAGGTCCATGTGCCCATGGCCTGCTGCATCATGGTGTGGACAGCACACCCCCTTCAGTAGTTCTGGTGGTACTGTCACTATGGGAACGTGATGGAGCATGGCCACCTATACCCTCAGCTGATCATGGTGCTGTCCTACGTCAACATGGCTGCTGCCCATTTTCCTCCAAATGCTCAAGCACAGATATTCCATGGTCAAGGAGTGCCAAGGTCTCCCACCACCATCTATCCATGACTTCAGTACACTAACGGATTGCCTCAGTGAGTTCACGAATATCGCCACAGACACCAGGGATGTGCTCATCCATGACCCTGAGTATATGTCTAGTGTTACATTCATTACATGCCTCTGCCTTCATGATGGCCCAAAACATGCATCTGGTGACTATTGCTGTGGCACTTGAAACAGGGGCATGATGAGCTGCAATCATCTTTGGAGCACCCCTGCCCATTTGCCTGTGTGGGACTTGCCAGCATTCTGGCTATGGCTAGTGCCTGCACCCTCGCTTGCCTTAGTCACTATGCTAGCCTGTTCCATGCCACCACCCACTAACTGTCCATTATCTGTGGCCACTGGTGATGGGGTATGTGTGGGCATTGTGACTGCGTGCATGAATGGGGTTGACAATAGTGGGATGCCAACCGATGACACAAATTCAACCCCTGACAACCCCACCTGTGACTCAATATGAGTATCATTATGGTCAGAGTCTGCAGAGACACTGACATCAGAATCAGAGTGGGAGACACTGCGGCCACCATATCCACCTGTTAGGAAAAAAACAACATATGTAAATTACTACTTGCACTATAAGGTTTGATGGTATATACACACACACACACACACACACACACACACACACACACACACACACACACACACACACACATACAGGTGAGGTGCATCAAAGGCATTACACAGGCCTCACATTAGCTGACTGGGGACATTCATGACACACAGTCAGACAATAACATATAAACTCTGGACAGACCCTCAGCATCATGCAGTGCAGCCCTTTACAATTACTGTTACTACTAATACACACCTCTGGGATATGTGAGTGGTGTTATTAGGTGATGGCACTTCACATAGTACAAACTGCACCCATGTAAATTATTGCTGTTCACCTGTATAGCACTGTGGCAACTCCTACAGAACTTACCTCTCAATTGTACAAAGGTTACTGAATGTCTAGATGTCTGACTGATATGTTTGGTCTGTTCCTCATAACTCCTCTGTTTGTCTGATACATTACTGGGTTGACCTGTGTATTGGTGCCACTAATTAATGTCCTAATTTGAGGTTCAGACTGCATAACCTGCAGTACATGTATGTTAAAACAAAACTGGTTACTCAAACAACTTCCCAAGCTTACAGTGGGTATAGTAACTGTATACATACCTGTTAACATGCCAAGTTTTTGTGATATATCCCATGAGACCACAGCAATCAGGTCATAACATTTCCATCATTTCATATGAGATATAACCTGTACAATCCAACTGAAGAACATGCACATCAGTTACAGGTAACACGGTAAATGAAATAGGTACAACAGACTGGTTGCATGAGTGTGCACACCATTAAAATAAAACTCTGTTAAAGCACCTTTTGATTTAATCACAGCATTCAGTTCTCTTGGGAAGGCGTCTATCAGCATGGCACATCTTTACTTGCCAATGTTTGTACACTTTCCCTTGCAAAGCACCTCCAAGTATGTCAGATTGCAAGGGCATCTCCTGTGCACTGCCCTTTTCAGGTCACCCTGCATATATCCTATTGGATGTAGTAGTGGGCTCTGGTGAAGCCATCCTTTTGTTGATTTGGATGTATGGTTTGGGCCATTGTTGTGTGGAAAGGTGGAATTCCTCACCATCCACAGCTATGTGATAGAGACCAGAAGGATTGGTGATCCCCTCCAACTTGGCTACAGTCCCAGTTCCAGCTTGTGAACAGCAACCCCAAAGCAGGACACTGCCATCACCATGCTTCACTGTGGGGGTGTTGTTATTGTGGTGTTGTGCAGTGGTGTTATTGCGCCAAACAAACCTGTCAGAATTGTGGCCAAAGAGTTCAACCATGGTCCCATATTACCATAACACATTTCCAACTTGCTTTTTGGAGACCTGATGCATTGTTTTTAGACTTCCTCAGGGCCTGGATATTGTTTGGTGTGAGGAACTGCTGCCATCTTCCAACCCTACCCTATAGGCAAGACATATGGAGACCACAGAAGATTGTTGTGACATCTAGTACACACCCAGTACTTGCTGGAGATTCCTGCTACTCCTTCACTGTTGCTGTAGGGTTACTGACAGCCTCCTTGGCCAGTTTTGGTCTTGTATTCTCATAGAATTTGGTGGGATGTCCAGTTCTTTGCAATGTCACTGTAGCCCCATATTTTCACCACCTTTAAATGATTGTCTGCATTGTGTTCCATGGTATGTGCAATGCTGTGGAAATGTTTTGGTACCCTTCTCCAGGCTGATACATCTCAAACATGTGGTCCCTTAGCAGCTTTGTTAGCGCTATGTGAACCATGGCTGTTGCTGTAGCAGGCAATTGGGTATATACTAGGATAATCCTGGTAGGACAGTTAACCATTATTTGCTGTTAATCAAAGAGTCTCTGTAATTGATGGCAGGTGTGTACCCAATATGATGTACTACTGTAGTAATAGGGAAAGTTGCCTCAACACAGTAGTAACTTCAGCCTGTGCACATATCTGCATCTAGGTTCTACTATTGTTATGTGTCATTATTGTTCTCCTAACAGATTTGTTTGCTTTACAATTGAATTGTACAGGTTATAGGTCACATGAAAGGTTGGCAGTATTTTGAAATTGTCTATTGTGCTCTCATTTTTCTATAGCACAAATACCTGGCATTCTAACAGATGTGTACATCATTTATATGCACTGTATACCACTAATTTATACAATATGACCCTAGTTTTGGGCTTTTGTTCCCCCATTTTGTCAGTCTTTGTCCAGATGTTCTGCAATGACAGGTTGTGAGGTATGCTACAGATATGTCACATCGCCTGCAAATAGGCCTCTGTAATGACCACTGTGATGCAATGTAGTAAACACCACCACAAGTGAACATGCAGATATTGTCAAATGGCTGAGTGTAACAGTTGTGTACATAGTCACATGCATTAACTTTAGCATGCCTGGGGTACTGGTGAGCCACAACAGGAAATTCTCAGGCTTACTGGCTTTAGGTTGCTGTCCCATGTGCAGATCAGGGGGACCTATGTAGTTGTGAGGCAGAGGTATTGTCAGCAGTTTCACATTAGGCATCGGTACAAGATGAATGCTACATTCTTGCACAGGTAAAGTACACACTATGATATTACACAATTTGCTCTCCCTCACCATAGATGTGCACTTGTGTGCATTACTAAACCTCACCCACTAATCCATTCTGCACTGACATATGCATCTAGAGACTCTATAGAAGACAGTTTAAATGCTGCCTCATTACATTGATGTGCACTTTGGCCTTATCTAGATGCTCCTCGCCTGTTGCCTGGGTGCCACCCACCTCCATGACTGCTGTTTCCCATGTTTGAGGTTGTGTGGGGGCTATACCAAGGTTGGCAAGGAGCTTCTCTGTTGCCATAAGTGAGGCCTGTGTGGCTGGCACTTCACCGGTAGCAGTACAGTCCCTCACTTCAGCAGCAGCCCTTCACTGGCCATGACATATCAGGTCAGTTGTTCTATGCCTGATCTGATCGTATGTGCATCCATGGTGGCCTAAAATGTTCACTCTGTGGATGATCTCATCCCACAGGGTAGTACGCTCCCACAGATTTTGCCGGCTACAGCCAAAAAGGATGGCATAGTTTAAGATTACAGCTTCTGTCATGGCTGCTGTTTCCGCATCTGTATAAGGCGGTTGCCGCTGCATGGCCCCTGGAAGACATAAACAGGGAAACACATCACAGGACCTCAGACATTGCCCAGAGTTCTTTACAGAGCCAGCACATGAATACTGACTATCATTAGCCACCACTTACAAATGCATCATACCCTGTACCTAGCAGCACTGTGAGAACATGCATTGTACTCCTGGTCCTAATGTGTCATGTTCCTCCCAGTAAGGGCCAGTACATTGCATAAAGCACCATTCATCATTCACATTTGTGTAGGGGATGACAGTGGCCGTATTCTTTGCAGAAAGGAAGTCAATGGTGCTCAGGCTTTGCTTGCATACAGAGTGTAATGGAACTGGAAGCATATGCCTGGGTTCATATAGGATGCAGATAGGAATGTTATAAGGCCTCAAGGGGACTTGCTTTTGTTAACTTTGATTAGGCAGTTTGTACCTGATCCATGATGATGATGAGGGGTGCATGTGCTGTGCATATCCACCTATACTGATGATGAGCCAAGGGGGTGATTTTGCCCTAAACCTGTCTGTAGCAGGTTGGCTGTAGCTATGGTGTGTGTGTGTGTGTGTGTGTGTGTGTGTGTGTGTGTGTGTGTGTGTGTGTGTGTGTATGTGCTGTGATTGACCACAATTACAGGGTGGGTTGGGTTGTTGCTTCTGAGAAAGCAGACATATGTGAAGATGGCCTTGCGATTGCCCTTAGTGGATGTGTCCAATTTGTACTCATAGTTAGCCTTACAGTAAGCCACCTGTGACCTAATATGCTCATTCTTACAAAGGTTGACATGCTGCTCATTTGGTGCCTGCTCCTACTTTGTCCTGTACAGCCAATATAGCATCCCATTATGTGCTTTGTGCATTGCTGCTGTCCAGCAAAGGGGTTTACCCAACTTTGGTGAAGACGGGTTTTACAAGTAATGTATTGCTGAGGCCATGCAGCTATGTGGGTGGTCATATATCTGTTTGTAGTAGGCATGGACACAAGGTCATAATACAGTTGGACACCTCTACAATTTCAATTTAATATTCATGCTTATTCTAGTACCCATGTCTGTGTCAGACAATGCCACAACCAATAGTTGTAGAAGTTTAACTCTGTTGGATGCACATAAACTAAGATTATACACTTATACAACATGTACAGCTTATTTGCCTGATGTTTTGTATCCCATGTCAGTTGTTATGAGGCAGCCAGGTACACCTACCCATACATACATATGCACAGGTAATACCTGCTATAAATTTCTGTTCTATGTCAGTATGGCACACTGTAATTACACTCTTGTTGCCCAGTCATTCCTGTCTACCTGTTAGGGCAAGACATCTGGAAGATGCCGCACATACATGGAGAACTATGGGACAAGATTAGTGACACTTTCTTCATATTGATGTAACACACATACGTTATTTGATAGTACAGTATCCTTTGCATTCACAGACATACCATGGAGAATGTCCGCTGCTGATAGCAGGCAGAGAGGAGAAAGGCTAGGAGTGTGCTAGTGATGGTAGGACATTTTAATGTTGCAAGTATGACTGGTATGGGGACAGAGCTAACTGATATGATGGACAGAGGAAAGGTGGATACATTGTGGGTGCTAAAGACCAGATGGAAGGGAGGGTATGACTGTGTGTATCAGAGTCAGGTACAAATAGTTCTATCATGGTGTGTATGGGGGTGGACATGATGTATGGGTTAACCTGAAGGAACATTATGCCAAGCATGTTTTTGGAGGTGATAAGAGTGTTGGGTAGAGTGATGTTTATGAGGCTCGGTATTGATAGTGTAATGATGACAGTTGTTAGTGCATATGCTCCACTAATTGTGTGTGTGATGGGTGAGACATGAGTACTTTGGAGTGGTTGGATGAAGTGGTGATGAGTATACCCAAGGGATTAGAGAGTGGTGATTGCAGCAGATTTCAATGTGCAAGTTGGTGAAGGGGACAGAGGAGTTGCAGAAGTGATGGTTAGGTATGGTGTTAAGCCAAAGAATGCAGATGTGATGGTGGTGGAGTTTGCAAAAGAGGTTGGACATGGCTGTAGTGAATATGTATGTTTACAAGACCGAGGGTCATAGGGTGACATACAAGAGTGGAGGGAGATGCACACTGGTGGATTATCTCCTATGTAGGTGGGCCTGTTTGAAGGGGAATGGAAACTGTAAAGTGGTGACAGTGGAAATTGTCGTTAGGCAGCATGGAATCTATGTTGGTCTGTGGGATGACGGTGATCAAGAAGGGGGGGAGTGTGAGGGAGCACCACATAGCAAATGGTGGATACTGTAAAAGGGTGATTGCAAGGTTGGTTCAGGGAAGAGTTACGATAGGCAGTGGGTGGCAGTGAAGAGTTACCAAATATCTAGTTAACTACATCTGAACTAGTAAGAAAGATGAGTAGAACAGGGCTTGGTGTGCCATGTGGACAGAGGAAGGAGGACAAGGAGACATGGTTGGAATAAGGGAGTACAGGGGAGTATACAGAGGAAGAAGTTGGCAAAGGAGAAGTGGCACTGTCAGACAGATGAAGAAATTAGATCAGGAGTATAGGAAGATAGGGTGCATGACAAAGAGAGTGGTGGCAGAGGCTAAAGATGGGGCATCTGAAGGGTTGTATGTAAGGTTGGACACCAAGGGTGGAGGATAGGACCTGTACCAATTAGCTAGACAGATGCACATAGCTAGTAAGGATGTTCAGCAAATAAGGGTGATAAATGGTAATGGTGGAAATGTACTCACAAGCCAGGACAGTGTGTAGAGCAGATGGAAACAGTACTTTGATGGGCTGTTAAATGAGGAGAATGAGAGAGAGAGATAGAGAGAGATGGTTGGATGCTGTGGGTATTGTGAATCAGAGTATTAAGGGGGAAATACGGATAGCTATGAAGAGGTTTAAGAATGGAAAGCTTGCTGGTCCAGATGATATACCTGTGGAAGTAGCTGGCCTAGCAGGGTCACAGTCAGTATTGTTCAACACACACTACAGTAGTAGTCATATGTGAGCCATCCTTTCCTGGGTGACTCAGGGGCTTGAGTTGTATTCTCTGTCACTGCAGACAGACACAGATGCTATGGCCATAGGTTCTGATCAGCAATATATCAGTAAAGCAAGTCTTGTTGAGACATATATGTTAAACGTCCTATTTCCCATTATAACATACCCCCCTACTGCAGTCCATTACATGCTTACTTGTTTGACATACCTGTTTTTTTTCAAGTGTAAGTGGTTATATCCTGCTTGCTGTTGTTTGTATTCCTATAACTGAGTACTTTATGTGGGCATTAGCCCTTTACCTTGCCTGTGAGGAGGACTTCATGGAGGTGTGTGACAAACCGCATCACAGATGGTAGTTGGAAATACCTCTTACAACAAACACTGTGGAGACAGCCCAACAATCTGGGGGAGAATGTTCTAGACATAGAGAGTGAATGTAAGTATTGCTGTTATACATTTGAAGTACTGCTAGTTTGACAGGGTTTGTGTGGATATGGCTGTTCGGCATGATTTTAAGTCTGACACTGTTATGTGATTGATATAACTCTCAACTGTATGGCTATCTACAAACTGGCCAGAGTTTGGACACTTATATTTGGCATGTTACACTTTTTTTTGTCTTTGGAAATTCAGTAGGATACACTGAGGATTGTAGTCAGTAAAAGATAATATCCATTTGTGTCTCTGACTTCATATCCCTCAGAACGGATATGTTATAACAAACCCTGTTACACCAGCAACTTTCTCAGTTTATAACAGCAGTATGTCAGTAATGCCCCTGTGTTTGGGCATCTGACCCCCAAGTATGTCAGGCTTTGTCCAGATGTCATGCAGTAAGAGGTGGATAGGTATTGTATATCTTTATTTAGTGACTTCATTCCTGATACCATCCCAGTAATGTATCAGACTGCCAGCCATGTTATCTGTAAAAGGCCTTACATATGAAGACAAAGTCTGGACATTCTTTGGGACTCTGTACAGTTGGGAGGTCTGTGTATTTCTGGTAATTACTGACAGATTGTCAGGATTGTGTAGCACAGTATTGTGAATATGTTATTTGACCTATTTAGGAAGGGGGTAGATGTAAGTGTTATGGTTCCTTTTCTGTCTGATTTTGCATACTGCCCCAGTTTCTGGTGCTCTGTCAACTGTATATGTTTGTAGGGGAGGACTGATACATGTCCTGTACCATAGTCAGGCATCATACTACATTGTGAATTGGGCCAATATATGTAGGGATAGTGTGTGAGTGATAAACACACTGATGGTTTTGTTCACACAGTCCTTATACTCTACTGTTAATTTGGCTTACTAGTATGTGACTGTGACTGTGGCAGACTTGGTTGTGGGTATGCACTTTCACACTGGTATCTGTTTTTCAGTGCTGTTACATCCCTGTAGTACCTGATAACTTTACAAATATATGTGTAATTCCTCATAGCGGATTTGGGTTAATGTTGTCTCAGTCTGACTGTAGTTTTGACAGTGCTTGGTGACATGCTAAGCAGCTCAGTGTAGTTTTCCCACTGTGATGTTATGTCCAGATATTTGTGGGATGTACTGCTTCCTGGCCCCATATGTGTTGTGTATTTCTGACACATCAGTGGGATGATGTGAGGATTTAAGTCAATAATTAGTGGAAAGTAATTGGTTTTTGGACTTGTGCTATATCAGTCAATTTATGTTAGAACAGAAAGGAGGGTGTTATTGCAGCAACTGTGTCAGCTTATCTACTCCTGTATTTGAGATATGTCCCTATTTTCATGGCTTCCACCCTCCAGTTTGTCAGGTTTGATTCAGATTCATTCCACCAAGGTGTTCTGAGCATACCTCTCAACTGGCCAGCTTGTGTTAGTATGTCCAGGTTTATTGATCATATTTCTGGTCTGTTCCACATATTCCTTAACTGTACTTCTCTGGTACATCAGTGTGATGATGTCAGGATTCCTGTCAGTAAGTGCTGACATACATTTCATTTTTTGAACTCACATCCTTCAGAACATGTATGATAAAACTTACCCTGTTACTCTAGCAACATTCTGCATTTACAGAAGCAATATTTACATTATGTCCCTAGTATTGGCCCATTGTCCCCCCATCTTCACAGCCATTGGCTGGAATTTTTACAGTAAGAAGTTGAGAGGTATGGTGCTGAGGTATGACTCCAATACCTGTTATGAGCATATATATATATATATATATATATATATATATATATATATATATATATATAGTTGCATATAAATATATATATAATAACTGTGGTGGTGCTGTGGTAGCATTGTTGCCTCACAGTTAGACGTTGTCCTGTTCGATTCTCAGCTAGAGTGTCTTCTGTGTGGAAGCATGTGTGAATGGGTGTACCTTCATTGAAGGTTGTGCATCAGGGCCATCAACTCGGCAAGTAAAAATATATTGCCAATCATTAGCGGACCAGAGTTCCGCTGTGGCGACCCCTAACCGGGAAAAGCCGAAAGACACAACAACAACATATATATATATATATATATATATATATATATATATATATATATATATATATATATAAAATATATATTTATATATATATAAATATGTATATATTTTACATCTTGATATTTCATATGTACGTCTCTATAGATAGTTGTATATACTTTCTCATATTTATCTCACCATACATATCTTAAATGTGTGTATTTATGTATAGAAACATGACTGATTCCACAGTGTTTTTAACTACTATTCAATACCTGTACTGAATTATATATTTGAAGAAGCAACAGAGATTCCAACAGCTAAGATGGTGTAGTGATACATTGCTCTGTTAGTGTGTGCAGTGTCCTGGATTTGAGACTTGGCAGCGCTGATTATCTTGTTGCTGGGCAGAACAATGGCTGATGGAGACAGGGTGATTAAGGCAGTTGTAAGCGGGTTTGGGTGGGTTTGCATGATGGTAAGCCATGCCAACACACAATTAATCATATAGATGCTTAAACTGTGTAGGCATAGGTTAGCATCGAGCAAACTCACTTACTCCCGTTTACCCCCACGCTAAGTTCTTTAAAAGAAAAGAAAAAATGGACATGCAGAGGGGAAAAACAATATGAAAAATAGCTAAGGTTGTGCAGGACAGGAGTAGGGAAGGGCCACAGCTGTCCATTTCTTCTATAGCAACAGCTGTGCACTTCTACAAAATTTGGAGGTAAATTTGGACACTCAACCCCTGAGAGAGGAGTGAGGGCAAAACTAATCTGTTGTCAAGCCAAATGGACTGGATTACATGTGTCCAGTGGACACGTGTGTGGAATTGACAGGTATGTATGGGGCGTACATTTTTTTTGGAACAAATTGCCCTTTTTTTGTTGTTTTAAGGTGAGAGTGTGATGTTGGGGAAGGATAGTAGGTATAATTGGGGAGGTAAGCTTGGTAGGAAGACAGACATGACAGACAAGACAGCAGACAGGGCCCCCCCACCTCGACTCTTAACCCAGCTATACTACCGCCACTACTAACTACAGTCAGAAATAGCTAGTTGTCTTTACATACTTTAACATCTTGTCTGACAACTTTGTTAGTAATATTATAAATGACAAGAAACAATCTTAACTTGCTACATTTTCTATATATACTGTTGATAATCAATATCTTGTTATTGTATTAAAGCCAACAACCTGTAATGTTGTTTACTACTGCTGCAACTTTGTATCTCTATCATGTACATGATGTGGAGCCTTTCTCCCCGGGCATCCGCTGATAAAGGACCTGTGTCCAGTCAGAATTTCCCAGTAAACAAATGTAAATAAAATAAATAAAATAATAAAATAAAATATGACACGTGGGAGATAAACACCTTGGATGGGGAGGGTGGTTTGGAATCAATGCCCGCAAGCCCCCAAATGTATCCAGTGGGACTGAGGTCCCCACCCATGGGCAGTCACCACTGCACCTTCATGGCCCCAAAGGTGGCTGTGCTGGGGGCTGAGCTGGAGGGTCAGGCTGACCCTCAAGATGCACCACACACCCTTCAAGCTGGCGTAACTGATATCCAAACTCCTTTCGTATCTCCCTACACACCAAACCCCTGACCTGACTACAGGTGATGGTGTTCTGTCCGCTCCCACTCCCGGGGAGGCGGGCCTCATTCCCTCAGGCGGTTACACCCAAAGGTGGTGCAGGACCAGCAGATGGGGAGGTCCCAGAATGGTTCCCAGAAGTGCTGTGGCCCAGTGTCATGGCCAAATGAGGTGGGACAGGCGGATCCACTGTGATCGGCCTTCCCAGATGTGCTATCATGTTGAGGTTTTACAACATATGTTGGTTAGTCATGAGCAACACATTCCAGGATTAGTTATAACAGCATGCATGGGTGTTCCAATTGACCCTATAAAATGGATTTGAAACAGTTGCATAGCAAACAGAACGCATGCATATATGGAACCACAGTGGACATTATAACAGCATGCAGGTTACATTGATAGCAAAAGGCCACCAATGATAGTATTTGAACAGGGAATATTAATAATCAAACATTTAAATATTTGTAGAGCAATAGGAAACATGTCCCAACAGTAGGTTTGGTGAAAAACATACCCATTGATATAGGTGTATAGATTATTGGTTCAGATAGGGTGTGGGAGAGAGAGAGGTGCCAATTAACAACTGCATAGGCTTCAGTTGCTCACAACTGTAATGATCATTACTCTACTCATTACTCCCCAGGTATCACCTCACTTTACATTGACCTATGGCCTTGGGTTGGGCAGTGGAATGTTTGTGCACAGTGTATTACTGATGGCTTTCTAAGGCTGATATGAACATTCCCTTACCTGGCAGACTTGTGGAGGAAATGTCTTTTAATAGTACTTGACTGTTTCTACCCATATTCACATAGTCAAGGTTACATATGTGCACTCATAGTGTGTGTGTGTGTGTGTGTGTGTGTGTGTGTGTGTGTGTGTGTGTGTGTGTGTGTGTGTGTGTGCTACTGCCATACTCTGCTTTGATTTCTATCAGTCACCCTGGGTGTTGGCAGCAGTGACCACTAACCATGACAGTGTGACACTTGAAGGACATTTATCAGAGGAGATTACTTGGTGTATGTACTTATCTTGCTGTCATTTGCAGCCTTGGAGTTGGACAGTGAGTGCTGTATACAGTGCACATACAGCCTTCTTAGAGCTAATATATACCTTTTCTTACCTGGCAGACCTGTGGAGGAAATTTCTGTTAACACTACCCGACTATTTCTACACATATTCCTGGGTGAAATTATGCATACAGCTTAGTACCATTCCCGGGATTCGGACCATGCCTGTTTATGCAAAAAAGTACAAGTTTGTGTTTCATCAGAATGAGCTGTTGAGGAACTGCTGTTTCTTGTTTGATTGTTTTTTGCCTAATACTCTCTTGGTTGTACAATCTGACCTTGTAATTCTGACATTCATGCATGGCAGATAGTTCTTAGTATTCATACTTTGACTTAATACAGTCTGGGAAACACTGGTTAACACAACATTCAGGTATCAGATCTTGGTGCATGGAACATTTCATATAGTTAATCTCCTGTTTTACAATGCCACAATCTTTGTCAGATGAGCCTCAATTATTTAATGTTTTCAGAGCCATAGTTGCTGTGCAGAACCTGTACGCATTTAGATTCATACCACCACATTTTATTTATTTTTATTTTACATTTGTTTACCAGGGGTGACTGACTGAGCCAAAAAGACCCTTTTTCAGCAGAGGCCTGAGGAGAAAAGCTCCACAAAGAAAAATTACAGACACATTTAGTTATTTAGACATGATCAGTATACACACAAATTACAAGAGACATGTTTTTACAGTGGTATGCGGCACATAAACAGTTACAATGGAGAGAACAAACAAAAAAATATTAATTAAAAAAAAAACGTAATTAATAGATTTGTGGTGTACAGCTGAAATTTGGAACATAGGTAGAATACATACATAGTACACAGGTACATTACATACATTGTAGATTAGGCAGTGTTTGTAAGTAAGATTGAAAACTATTATCAAGTGCTCTAGATTTAGTATGTATATGTTATCCGCTTTGACTAGCCTGGGGAGCAATCATGGCAGTGCCAAATTTGCTTGAGCTGTTGCCTGATGAGGTCTTTAAAGGAGGCTTTGGATGATGTGTTTTGAATGCTAGTAGGGACAGAGTTCCAATTTTTAGCCACTGAACTACAATATAGTGCATCTCCAAAGCTATTGTAGCTGTTGGTGACTTCTAGTAGTAGTTTGCTTGATGATCTAAGAGGCCTTTTGGCTGAGTGATGTTGTACTAGGTTTTTGAGGGCAGGACACTTATTGGGGAGGTAATAGAATGACAGAGGCAGAGCTGATTGTAGGTTAGAAGGTTGGGCAGTTCAAGCCAGTGGAGCTGTCTCAAAGCAGTACAGTGATGAGTTCTATATGAGCAATTTGCAGCAAAGCGGTCAATTCTGTTATAGCAGGCTTCCATTTTGCTTAGTTCAGTTTTGTTGAGATTAGTCAGAATGGGAGATGCATAGAGTAGAGTAGATAGAAGTTGGGAGCGAGCAATGACTGATCTTGTGTTGTTGGTAAGAAATGGTTTGATACGGTAGAGTGACCCCAGTTTGGTATGTACTTTTTTAATAGTTAAGTTGAGATGACTATCAAATTTTAGGTGGGAGTCTATGGTTATTCCCAATAGCTTCAATAGCTTAGCCTGTGCCACTGGAGCAATTGGAGTAGCATTTGTGGAGTAGATAGTGAATTGACTGTTAGTGTTTTTGTTAGAACTGGTTATAATCATAAGATGAGTTTTCTTTGGATTGAGGATAAGTTGGGCTTTGGTAAGGTAGTTTGCAATGTCAGAGAATGCTAGTTGAGTTGTTTGCAGGAGGGTGGGATTGTTTTGTGCAGCACAGATTAAGGTAGTGCCATCTGCATACTGAATTATAGATGCATGCTGTGTGGAGGTATGGAGGTCATTTGTGAAGACTGTGAATAATAGTGGTCCTAAGATAGAACCCTGTGGGACTCCTACAGTTATGGGCAGCTGAGGAGAGAGAGAATTTTCCCATTTCACAGCTTGGTACCTGTCAGTTAAGTAGCTTTGGAACCAGGTAAGAGTGGAATTTGATAGATGATATTGTTTTAGTTTGTTTAGCAGGATTTCGTGTGAGACTGTGTCAAATGCTTTGGACATATCCAAAAAAGAGTTAACACTTGTAGGCCTTCATTTTTGAGATGGTTTACTGTGTCTGTGAAGCAGAGGAGGGCTGTAGTGGTACTATGTGCAGGTCTGAAACCATGCTGAGTAGGTGACAGGATGTTGCTGTCTAGGAGATAATTTAGCATCTGGGTATGGATGCATTTTTCTAGGATTTTGGCCAGGGGGGAAGAGTAAAGCAATGGGTCTGTAGTTAAGTTCAGTGGAGGTCCCGCCTTTATGTATGGGTGTAACATAGGATATTTTCCTGAGTTTGGGCACATAGTTTTCAACAATTGATCTGTTTATGAGAGTGGAGACTGGGATAGCAATAGCATCTGCTGTGAATTTCAAGAAATAGCTGGGGAGTAGGTCGGCTGCTGTTGATGAAATTTTTAGTTTGGAGAGCATGCTTTTGATTGAAGTGGTGGAAACTGTTTTGAGGGTAAAGCTTGTATTAGAGTTATTTGTGTTGGGGGGGATAGTGAGGAAGGAACTGTCCTGTGATACTAAGGATAGAACTGAGTTCACAAAGTGGGAGTTGAATTGTGTTTCGATGGGAACTTTAGTGTCAGGGGTGGTTGGTTTGGGGGTAGCCTTTTGGGTGGATTTTAGTAGCTGGTTTACATTTTTCCAAAATTTTTGCGGGTTGTATTGGTATTTAGTTTGTAATGTTGTGTAGTAGGATTTTTCTGTCCAGCCTAATGCATTTTTTGCACGGTTGCACAGTTCTTGGCACTTAGTTAGGCTTTGTGTTTCTTTGTTTTTTTGATAGTAAAGCCAGGCAGTGTCTCTGGACTTGAGGATTTGTTTAGTTTCTTTACTGAGCCAGGGGTTTGTAGAGGTACTAACCTTGATTTTGTGCAATGGAGCGACAGTGTCTAGGTGTTGTAGAAATGTTTTGTTGAAATATGCTACAGCCTGGTCAACTGGGAGGGTTTTTAGGGGGGTCCAGTCACAGTTACAGAGTAAAGTGTTGAGGACCTCAGGAGAGAATTTCTTTTGTGTTTCTAGTGGATATATAGTTAGTGGTTTTGCATATGCTTGTTCTGCTACGTATAAAGTATATTATGTTGTGATCACTTAAGGTGTCTGGGAGACTGCCTGTGTGAGGGTACAATGTGGGTTTGTTAGTAGGACCCAGTCAAGGATGGAATCCCTTTTAGATTTTTTATCACATCTAGTTGGAATTTGGACTAGCTGCTGGTAGCCATGGAGATTTATTAGATTACTTGGTGGTTCTGATATACAGGTGAACCAATCTAGGTTGAAGTCCCCCAGAATAAGCATTTCTTGTGAGTATGTGGAAGAACACCAGGATAAAAAGTCTTCAAGGCTAGCAGGTGTATTACCAGGTGGAATATAGATCACAATTGTGGTGATGACCTTTTTAGTGTGACGTTGACGTTGTGAGATAAGTATGTCCCAATTATTGGGGGAGGGGTATGAGTTTGGTAATTGACGGACAGTTAAATTGGACTTGTACAGTAAGGCAGTTCCACCCCCTTTATGAAGTGGTCTGTCTTGTCTAATGATACTGTAGCTGGTAGAGAGAACTTCTGAGTTAGCTATGTTTTTATTTAGCCAGGTTTCTGTTAAAGCAACAATGTCTGGGCAGTAGTGTGCTATTGTGGCCTGGAGTTCAGGTATTTTATTTTTGATACTTCTAATATTAATATTTAGCATTAAAGGATGGTTGGTTTTGCTGCTGTTGTTGATTTGCCCAGGGATGAAGAAAGTGGAGGTGTTATGTTCTGACGTTTGTGTTGGACAGGATGGATTTGGGCCTGGGTTGGGGTAGATATCCCCACTTATGGTGAGCCTGGAGCTAAAATGGTTATACAGATGTTGGAGTTTGGTGAGGAGTGTGAGAAAGTATTGTGTTATTTTTGGAGTAGGAATAAGAGCATATGTGTTTAGTTCTGAATTTGTCCATTATGTAGTTCTTGAATAACTGTGGGCAGATGTCTGTATACAAGAGTGCATAATGTAGTGTTGTGCTACTAAGTTTAGGGATATTGCTAGAGTGATAACTTGTGGTGTTGTAAAGAATTATGGGAAGACAAACTAGACTTAGTTGTGTGCTAGTCATGGTTATAAAGTTTAAGTTGTTTCTAGGTGGGGGTTCTAAATAGGAATTATAGGGTTGCACTATGTGTGGATGGGGAGGTAGTGTGGGTGATGTAAAAAATGCCTAGTGGGAATGAGAGTGATTGGGAGTATTTTGTGTGGAGCAAGTTGGTGTGGTATAATGTGATATGACTTGAGGAGCTGTGATTGGTGGAGGTGATATGTAGAGGTAGTGGGAGCAGGAGGGAATAGGGGGCAGGTCAGGGGAGCGGAGAGAGCCTGAGCATTAGCGAGGGCGAATGGAGTGGGGCAGAGCCAACCGAGACAAGAGAAAAAAGTAAGTATTACTTTACAAATCTGAACACTTTAAACAAGTTCCTGAGGTCTAATGGCTTACCGGCAAGCAGAATGTAATTGCTGAAGAGCACTTGTGTCCTGGTGAGAGACTAGAAATTTAAAGATGGCTCCATGCTCAGCAGGATTCTAATATAGACTTTGTATTGGGGGAGGGAGATAGCACAAGGGGTGTAAACCAGGTGGAATGCAAAGAAACCAGAGAGGCAATCAGTGGAAATCAGTGAAGGCCTCAGAGGGTGTAAGTAATAATTCAAACTACCTGTAAAGTGAAGGAGGGAAGAGACAGCAAAGTTTATTAAGGTTGCGAGTGTGTCTTCACACTGACATGCTGACTAGTAACCAGTTTGTGCACAGATTAGAATAGGGAGATACATTAGCAATGAAGGGGAATGTATAGAGATGCAAATAAACAGGTGGGCCTCCAAGTGATACAAACTAAGGCAGAAAGCACTGAGAGGGCTGCTTGATGGTTAATTTAGTCACAGGGATGTGAATTAAATGTATACTGTCTATTGGACAGTTAGGATTACTGTACTAGCAAGGGGGTGGGGAGGACACAAGGCTACAACAGTTAGTTTTATTAGCAAGCTGAGAACTACTAAGAAATACTGCTAATGTAATAGCTTCACTCTCATAAAACATACAAGTAGAATGCCTGGGTGGAGTGACCCTGCCCTTGAGGCTCAAAATGTATATCCTTGTTTAGTTTGCAGTACTGATTCCTTCTTATACTGTATGGGTGGAGTGGTAGCCGCAGACTTCAGATTTGCTTGAGTGTGCTCCTGCTCTTGAAGCTCAAAATACCAAAGTAAACACAGCAGTCTGGAGTTTTGAGATTTATTGACAGGTACTGACACTTTTATTGATATATACCCTGCACATCACTATTACTCTGCTAATGTCTAATTTATTCAGTACAAACAATACACATTTTCAAATACTGACAGGTGACATTCTACTCCTTTCTATTTATTTGCCCTGAATATTACAAGCTAGATTTGTACTCACCAGCCTCGCGACACAGCCTTAGCAGCCTGCTGGCATAGGTGTCCACGTTCATGGCCCTGTCATCTGCAGCTGTACAGGAGATAGAGAGACATTTGTGCATACTTATCTATCACTTACATGTGTTGGACAAACACTAATTGATACTGATACTTACACAAGTCTGGGACCCACTGGACCAAGAGCTCACTCTTCCTACACTTGAGGTCAGTGAAATGGTGCTGGACCTGCTCACCAGTCTGAGGGATGCCAGTGGCACTGGTGAGATCACATGCGAGATGGTCCCAGGCCTCCAATTTGTATTGGGAGCACTGGTACTGGCCTTGCAGCAGTCTCCCCTCATGGTCTCTCAATAGGAGTCCAACCATGAGCCTGGAGTCCTGAATGCCCCAGCGCTGCACCCAAAAGTGTGATCCCTCACCAACTCCAGCCATAGTGCCTGCAGTGATGAGCTACAACTGGTTATGGGCTGTATTCCCATCTGTGAGTTTTAAATAGGGCTGATTAACCACCCTTTGCCATCATTGCACCATTTTTAAATATGCTGAACTAAGCTAAGCGACGGGCAAACCTGCTTAGCTAAGGTTGGCAGTGCTTAAAGGGTCAGATGTTCAGCACTGCTTACCAATGTGCAAATCCACTTAGCTGGGCTACTCAGTGCTTAGCATTTATATTTAAGCAATGCTTACTCCAGCTAAGCAGAGCTGACCTCTAGTTAGCATTGCTCAAATTTCAGTCACCATTACTGACATATTATAATTTTATGCTTATCTTCCATGACACCCCCTATTTACTTTCTTTTACATTTATTCTTGTATGACTATACTGTACAGGGCACTTTATTTAGATGGGGGTGTCACATATTTTCTGGACTTACATCTCAATTTTGGACCTGCTACACTATCCTGACTGATAAATATTATTTACTACCTCATTTAATAAAATATCTGACTTTTAATACTGCTTTTACATGTAAAAGTGAACATACTTCAGTAGGGCTAGAACCATGAATGACTGCATGCAAAGTGGAAGCTCTAACCACTATGCTATTTCAGGTTGACAGTTGTACCTGTATATTTCTATTTAGCTCCTTCAGATATTTAAGCTATGCTAAGCACAGCTGCGTGACGTGCACACCAGCTCAGCTACACTTAAACTTTAATTGGGATGATAAAAAAAAAAAGAAAAAATGGATTTTAAATTTTGCTCACTTTAGGGGTGTGCACATACCTCAAACCTCTTTCAGCAAGACACCTGGGCAAAGTCATAAGTAATGAGGAGAAAAAAGGCACAAACATAGGGATGATTTTAAAAGTTTCTCTTACAAACCTTACATGTTGATAGAATAACTGGTTTTACATTGCATGAGTTTTCTCATGTGAATGATGTCTGGGACTCAAATGTCTGTACTTATATACTTTTACTTTCGCATTCAATGACCAGATATGTGAGGCAAAACTCTAGACATTCTGCGAATATCTCAACAGTTGCGTGGTATGTTCGCAAACAACTGTTGTTTACATTTAACAGTGCTGTAACGTCACTTTCTGAGTGCATGGGGTGTGTTATATGTGCAGGAACTGCTGTAACACACTCCCTGCACTCTTTCATGAATCATATCAGTGTAGGTGTTACAGCAGCGTGCCTTCATGAATATGCAAGGCGTGCTGCTGGGTGCATGGACACGATCCACTCCATGCAAGAATAGCCTTATTCTTGGACGGAGCTTTATTGAATCACAATGGAGGTTTTTTTAGCACTTTGTTCAAATCTTGTGGATCAATACATATTCTGATGTCATCAGAGCTTTTCTTATGAGCTACCATCATGGAATATACCCATGCAGTTGGAGTTGCAACTAGACAAATCGCACCTTGTTGCACCATTTTATCTAGTTCGGCTTTGACTCTGTCCTGCATAACTATTGGAACTTTATGTGCTGGCCTGATAACTGGACTGACTGCTGGATCTAACTTCATGGAGTACACAACTGGAAGCTTGTCTAATTTGGCTTTGTAAAGATCAGCATAGGTAGAAAAAATATACTGAGCAAAATTAAAGTAGTGGTCTTTAAGCTAACATGGTGGACTTCCTTATTAAATGAAAGCAGTCCTGTTTTCAAACTGTCTCTAATCCCTAATAATAACTGGACATGCCTCTTGACCATATAAAATAACAAGTTGTAACATCTTCCACCAGAGTAACATGAAAGCACTACTGAGCCTTCGGTTTGAATTTCTTCACCTCCATAAGCAACAAGCTTCAGACATCTTGCAAAATCAAGCCTTTCACAATGGAGCACTCTGGTAAATATTGCTGTTCATATAACATTGCACTTGGAACCTGTGTCAACTTTGAGCTCTATGGGTCTACCGTTTATCCAAACAGTACAAAATATGTCATTCTTTGCACTTAAATCTACTGCATTAACTGTTTCATGAAGCACTGACACACCATCAACATAAACCCTGAGATTCAATAAAGTCCAAACTCTGTGCAAGAACAGTGTAGCTGCTCTTGCATGAGTCAGGCTGCCGAGCGATCCAGTAAACTATAAATCTGACGTGCACAAGCCTGCCTACACTGTTCTTGCATGGAAACATGTGTGAATGCTAATTACTTCATTTGCTGGTGAAAACCATGCAAATGAGGTGAATTAGTGATTCATCAAGCAGGCAGGTATCTGTGCAAGAACAGTGTTAGTTGCAGAAATGTAGTCAGTTACTGATTGTGTAAATTGCTGCAAAAATCAAAACGGAGGCATGACAGCTCAAATAAAAGCATGTATTATAATCTGTAGGCATGCCAATGGCCAAATATATGACCACTGGCATGGAAAAGTGTTTTAACTTTATAAAATAAGTTTTTTTTGGCCGATCTAGGCAATTTAAGCATAGGGCAGTGGCATGCAAAGGGGAAGGTGCTGAAAAAAAAAATGTGAAAATTCAATTTTAAGAGAATCTGCATTTTGCCTTTATAGTCTATGGCATGCAGAATCAGAACTATACCAGGGAACAGTGGTTGTTAAGGGGAAAGGGTCTTTGTTAATGCAGTAACTATGGACTAAGGCAGTTGGTTATGCAAATGAGGGGAAATTTACTGAATCACAAAATATTCTAAGTCCACACACTGCACCTAACCATGTAGGTGCTAGAAACACGATTGTGTAGGCAGGAGAAGCAGCTAACATGAAAAGGGGGTGTGTCATGCTTGTAAGCACATTGGAGCTCCACAGCCCGTGTTTGCACTTAGCTAAGCACAGCTAAGCAAGGGGGTGCACAGCTAAGCAAGGGGGTGTGTCTGAGGTTGTATAGCCTTGTTTACCTTGCCTAAACAGGTGTGCGCGGTGTGCACTGGGTCTTAAACAAAAAAACAAAAACAAAAAAAAACCCAGGAAATGGCAGCACTGTTTACATACGGGTGTGCATGGTGTGCACCAGGACTTAAAAAAAAAAACAAGAAATCGCAGCACTGTTTACATTTGGGCAATGTATTTGCGCAACGCACCTCGGAGCTTAAAACAGGAGGAAATGGCAAGTGGAACAAGAAAAAAAAAAGGTAAATAGCAGAATACACCCTGTTAAATGCAAGTAATATAGCTGGCAGGTGGAATGTATCATACTCAGCCAATCACACAGACAGCATTTGCAGCACACCACTATAATCTGTGCAAATACCATTCAGTCTGTTTTTTACAAGAAACTCTGCACCATAGATGTACAGATACTGGGAAATATTAACTGACAAAACTAACAAAAAATGTTAGGGACTGCTGTCGCTTTGATCTGTCAGTATGTGTTAGAGGCTGAGGGCAGTGAGGAGGATAAGGCTGACACCCGCCTCAGACCGAGGAGGAGAAGAGTGTTCAGACCCATGCTAACCTACCAGGGGCTACATGATTTGGAGATAGTAGAGCTGTACAGGGTGGACAGGGACATACTTCATCAAATCATCGAGGTGTGCCAACCCTACCTCAGACCTAGAGCCAACAGAGAGGAACCTATCTCAATGGATACCAAGGTATGTGTAGCCCTAAGAATACTAGCTACAGGTACTTTCCAAAGACCAACTGGGGATATCATGGGGGTCTCACAGGCATCTGCATCCAGGATACTCCACCAGTTTCTGGATGCCATGCAACCACATGCCACTGAGCATATTTACTTCCCCAGCACTTGTGAAGAGAGGACCAGCAATATGCATCTCTTTCACTGTGTAGCAGAATACCCGGAGGTACTGGGTGCCATATACCGCATGCACATCCACATCAAAGCACCACCCGGTGACCAGAGTAGGGTCTACCTAAACTGCAAGGGGGTCCACTTCATCAACTGGCAGGTCCTGTGCAATGCCCAGAGTATTGTCATGAATGTGTGTGCTGGCAGCCCTGGAACTCACAACTCTCACATCTGGCATGCCTCACAGCTGTACCAGGCATTTGCCAGGGGGGACATTCCATATAGCCATCTGGTTGGGGATGCTGGCTAGTCACTGGAGCCATGGCTGATGACACCCATCAGAAATGCACACACAACCACACAAAAATATCACTATGAGGCACATGCACAAACCAGGATCATTATAGCGCATGTGTTTGGGATGCTCAAGTCACGTTTCTGCTGCCTTGACATCTGTGGTGGAGCCTTGCAGTACTCTTCAGCCACATGTGGATACATGTTCATAGTATGTTCCATGCTACACAATATGATCCTGCAGAAATAGCTGCAGAAGGAACACAATGGGGAAGGGCCACACAGCCCCCCATCATTACCAAGGTCACCACAGGCATAGAGGGACTTGGAGGAGGAACATCCTGAGCCTGCGCCTGTAGGCAGACAGAGACCTGTCTAGTATGCCTTGGCCATGGCAAAGAAGCAATGCATAGCACATACACAGACACTATAGGGACCGACAGACTGATAGCTCACTCCAACTTGCACACACAGTAAAATGGATACCAAAATCACACCATCTATACCTTACCATGTATAGGAAATGTACTGCCTGCATCCAACATAGTCAATTCTCAAGCACTGTCCTCACAACTGCCTCATGCACAAGATAAGTCAGTTTTCTTAACAATAAATGAATGGAGAAGAATGTTCTGATAGCATATCTATGTAATTGATACAAGCGTGCAAGGGAATAGGGTGGCTTCATGGGATAGCAGCAGACAACTGACAGCTATGTGGGACAGCAGGAATTGTATACCCAGTACTGGCTTACCCACACTATGCAGTATCACTCTAGTTGACAAATTCCGCTACAGTATATGTGGTGAGCCATCTAACTGAAGGAATCATAGGTCACATGCATGGATGTCAAAGTGGGGGTCCCATACTCACGCCTAGCCTCACCCAGCAGGTCATCTGTAGAAAACCAGACAGAAATGTCTTGCAAAGGCCCCAAAATGGTGACATCCATGAAATCCCCACATACAGACTTACACAGTGATCTCACAGCAGGTCTGGCAGTGGCAGTATGGCTCTGAAAGATAAGAAGTCTGAAACTAAAAATGTTTATGTCAGAATAATCTAACCTGTGGTTGATACTGTAATGCCAGTAATCTCAAAAATATGGCACACCACTATGCTAAATGGGACCAAAATGTTAAACAAATATCAGCACAGTCTGTGCAAATGTGTATTGTGTACAGGTGTGACCCCCCATACACCCATAGTCCCATAGAAATGGAGTAACATGTCCCTAGCCTTAAACAGCATACAGCTGTCACCCAGAGTGATGGCTCAATATGAACAGAAAGCAATTGTCAGTAACACACAGTCAACTTACTAGTGCCATCCCTGGGTTGTCCACTGCCTGGCAGCCTGGGAACATATGATTATCAGAATGCACTGCCTTGTTACAAATGGCCTGCATCTGTCACACCTGGCCTACAGGCCTCCGGCAAAAGCCCATGCCTCACCCACAGTGCCCTTTTAGGGAGTGTCATGGGGTCCATAACACCAACATAACACAGTCAACAAAATGCAAAGAAAAGCCCTGCTGCTAAATGCTAGGAGCATATCTCCCAACCTCAGAGAGACAGAAATCTGTAAAAAGCCATGAATAATGAGGTGATAAAGGTCCAAAGAGAAGGACACCTTTGAAATACTGCTGTAATAATATTAGAAAGTTGATCGAATGAAAGTGTTTGCATTAGCATGGAATGTCTGAATGCTATGAAGTCTGAAACTGCAATGTCACTGTCAGTAATATCTGACTCCTACCCTGAGTGAGTTGCAAAACACTTTCTTGAAAACCACACTTGTTTGGGTAACCGACTAGATATGAGACATGAATTCGAACATTCTGTGAAACTCTGTACAGTCAAGAAGTATGGCTAGGAGCCTAAACATGAGAATGCACTCATTTTAGGCAGTCCTAACCCTTGAATATGATGACATGTTTGCACCCACAGAAACCTGGCCCACAGCCATGGAGAGTTACACATCTTCCCCTGGTCAGTCATCATATGCAACATCCTGACCCCAAAATGTGGGCTGCCAAGCCAAATGAGGTGGGTATACATATACTTGAGACACACACACACACACACACACACACACACACACACACACACACACACCTCCAGGCTGGTCAAACAGTCCGACACACACAAGACCCTCCAAGTGTGGTCAACCTTTGGGAAGACCCCATATGCAAAATATTGGTAGATACAGGCCAACATATCTGACCCAGGACACCCC
>NC_056745.1:578532327-578554827 GCF_019279795.1 Protopterus annectens | reverse complement strand
CCACATCATACCCCTGTCACCTAGCAGAACTGTATGAACATGCATTGCACTCCTGGTCCTGATGTGTCATGTTCTCCCCAATGAGGGCCAGTACATTGCATAAACCACCATTCATCATTCATATTTGTGTAGAGGGATGACAGTGGCCATGTTCCTTGCAGATGGGATGTCAATGGTGCTCAGGCTTTGCCTGCATACAGTGTGTAATGGAGGTGGAAGCATATCTCTGAGTTCATGTAGGATGCAGACAGGAATGTTAGCAGGTCCCAAGTGGACTTGCTTTTGTTAAGTTTGATTAGGCAGTATGCACCTGCTCCCTGATGATGAGGGGGGGGGGTGCATGTGCTGTGCATATCCACCTATACTGATGGTGAGCCAGGGGGGTGATGTTTGCTTTAAACCTGTCTGCAGCAGGTTGGCTGTAGCTATGGTGTGTGTGTATGTGGTATGATAGACCACCATTACAGGTACATTTCCATTGGACACCTCTCCAATTTCAACATGATACTCATGCTTATTCTGGTACCCATGTGTGTGTCAGGGCAATGCAACAACCATAGCTGTAGAAGTCTAATTCTGTTGGATGCACAGAAACTAAGATTACACACATGTACAACATGTACAGCTTATTTACCTGACATTTTGCATCCCATGTCTGTTGTTATGAGGCAGCCAGGTACACCTTCTCATACATACATATGCACAGGTAATACCTGATATACATTTCTGTTCTATGTCAGTATGGCACACTGTAATTACACTCTTGACGCTCAGTCATTCCTGTCAACCTGTTAGAGCAGGACATCTAGAGGACACTGCACATACATGGTGAGTAATGGGCCAAAATTAGTGACACTTTCTTCATATTGCTGTAACACACATATGTCATTTGATAGCACAGTAGCCTTTGCATTTACAGACATACACTGGAGGATGTCTGACGCTCATATGCCAGGCAGAGAAAAGAAAGGCTAGGAGTGTAGGAACTTTCAATGTTGCCAGTATGACTGGTATGGGGACAGAGCTATCTGATATGATGGACAGAGGAAAGGTGGATATACTGTGTGTGTGCCAGAGACTAGGTGGAAGGGGGCTAATGCTATGTGTATCGGAGTCAGGTACAAATAGTTCTATCATGGTGTGTATGGGAGGGGAAATGGTGTAGGGGTTAACCTGAAGGAACAGTATGCCAAGAGTGTTTTTGGAGGTGATAAGAGTGTCGGGTAGAGTGATGTTTATTAGGTTGGGAATTGATGGTGTAATGATGACAGCTGTTATGCATATGCTCTGCTAGTTGTGTGTGTGATGGATGAGACAGAAATAATTTGTAGTGAGTTGGATTGAAGCGGTGATGAGTGTACCCAAGGGTGAGAGAGTGATGATTGGAGCAGATTTCAATGGGCATGTTGGTGCAGGGGACAGAGGGGGTGTAGAAGTGATGGGGGAATGTATACTGTTAAGCAAAGGAATGCAGAAGGTTTGATAGTGGTAGAGTTTTCAAAAGAGGATGGACATGGCTGTGGTGAATATGTATTTTAACAAGACCGAGGGGCCTAGGGTGACATACAAGAGTGGAGGAAAATGCACACAGGTGGATTATCTCCTAGCAGGTGGGCCTGTTTGAAGGAGATTGGAGACTGTAAAGTGGTGACAGGGGAAAGTGTAGTTAGGTAGCATGGGATGTTTGTCTGTGGGATGACGTTGGTGATCAAGTAGAGTGGGAGGAATGTGAGGGGAGCAGCATGGATCAAATGGTGGATACTGAAAAAGGGTGATTGTGAGGTTGAGTTCAGGAAAGAGTTAAGACAGGCAGTGGGTGGCAGTGAAGAGTTACCAAATATATGGGTAACTACATCCATGCTAGTAAGGAAGATGACTAGAATGGTGCTTGGAGTGACATCTGGACAGAGGAAGGAGGATGAGGAGACCTGGTGGTGGAATGAGAAAGTACAGGGGAGTATACAGAGAAAGAGGTTGGCAAAGCAGAAGTGGGATTTTCAGACAGATGAATAAAGTAGACAGGACTATAAGGATATGGGATGCATGGCAAAGAGAGTGGTGGCAAAGGCTGAGGATGGGGCATCTGAAGGGTTGTATGTAAGGTTGAACACCAAGGATAGAGAATAGGACCTGCACTAATTGGCTAGACAGAGGCACATAGCTAGGAAGGATGTGCAGCAAATAAGAGTGATAAAGGATAATGGTGGAAATGTACTCACAAGCAAGGAGAGTGTGTAGAGCAAATGGAAACAGTACTTTGATGGGCTGTTGAATGAAGAGAATGAGAGAGAGAGAGAGAGAGAGAGAGAAGGTTGGATGATGTGGGTATAGCAAATCAGGAATTTCCACAGATTATCACAGACAAAGTAAGGATAGCTATGAAGAGGTTTAAGAATGGAAAGGCTGTTGGTCCAGATAACATACCTGTGGAAGCATGTAAGTGTTTAAGAGAAAGGCAGTGGTCTTTTTAACAAGATTGTTTACTGTAATCTTGGAAAGTGAGAGGATGTGTGAGGAGTGGAGAAAATGTGTTTGGGTACTGGTTATGAGAATAAGAGTGGCGTGCAGAGCTGTAGTAACTACAGAAGGATAACAGTGATCAGTCACAGTATGAGGTAATGGTAAAGAGTAGTGGAAGCTAGGTTAAGAAGGCAGTTGAGGATTACTGACCAGCAGTATGGTTTCATGCCTGGAAAAAGCAGTACAGATGCATTGTTTACTCTGAGAGTGTTGGAGACATACAGAGAAGGTTGGAAGTAGCTGCACTGGGTCTTTGTGGATTTAGAAAAATCATATGACAGGATGCCTAGAGACAAGATGTGGTATTGTATGAGGAGGTCAGGAATGGTGGAGAAATCCATAAGAATGCTACAGGATATGTACAAGGCTAGTGTGACAGTGATGAGTTCTGTATTGGTAGTGACAGGTGCATCTAAGGTGGAGGTGAGAGTACATTAGGGATCAGCTCTTAGCCCTTTCTTATTTGCAGTGGTGATGGACAGGTTGACAGACAAGATCAGAAAGGAGTCCCCGTTGACTGTGCTGTTTGCAGATGACATTGTGGTTTGTACTGAGAGTAGAGAACAGGTTGACGAGACCCTGGAGAGGTGGAGGTATGGTCTAGAAAGGGGAGGAATAATGGTCAGCAGGACTAAGACAGAATATTTGTGTGTGAATGGGAGGGAGGACAGAGGAATGGTGAGGATGCAGGGAGTAGAGTTTGCAAAGGTGGATAAGTTTAAATACTTGGGAGCAACAGTTCAGAGTAATGGCAAGTGTGGGGGAGAGGTGAAGAAGAGAGTACAGGCAGGATGGCAGTGGTGGAGAAGAGTGTCAGGAGTGATTTGTGACAGATGAGTACTATTAAGAGTGATAGGGAAGGTCTACAAGAGGGTAGTGAGACCAGCTATGTTATATGGGTTAGAGAACGTGGCACTGAAAAAAGGTAGGTGTCAGAGCTGGACGTAGCAGAGTTAATGATGTCAAGATTTGCAGTGGGTGTGACGATGGTGGACAGAATTAGTTATGTGTATGTTAGAGGTTCAACTCAGGTTGAACAGCTTGGAGACAAAGCCAGAGAGTGGCAGGATTATGTTGGTTTGGACATGTGATGAGGAGGTATGCTCAGTATATTTGGGAAAGGATGAGGCTGCCAGGTAAGAGGAAAAGAGGAAGGACTAAGATAAGGTAATTGGATGTGGTGATAGTGGATATGCAGGTGGTCGGTGTGACAGAGCAAGTTGCAGAGGACTGGAAGACATGGAGACAGATGATCTGGTGTGGCGACACCTAACAAGAACAGCCCAAACAAAGAGAAGGAGTTGTTTTAATGTCAGTGTTCACAGGCTGCCAATTATTTGCCAGACATAACACAAGTCTTTAAGTAAATGACTACAAATATGAGGCACACATATGGTCAGTATGCATAACACTGGACAGTTGAATGGTATGAGCTCAGTATATCACATGCAGTTTAACACACACAGCTGCAACAGTATTTCACTATGCAAATACCCTGTATAGGTCCTTTACATTTCTGAGACAAACATGTACATCATAGTTGTATTCACAATTAACATATGGATATCTACAACATCCCAGTAGTTGGCCTAGCAGTGTCACAGCATTGTTCAACACACACTCTAGTAGTAGTCATATGTGAGCCATCCTTTCCTGGGATGATTCAGGGGCCTGAGCTGTGTTCTATATCACTCCAGATAGACACAGATTCTATGGCCATAGGTTTTGATTAGCAATATATCAGTACAGCAAGTGTTGAGGCACATTTGTTGAGCTTCCTATTTTGCACGTTCACATATCTCCTACTACATTATATTACATGCTTACTTGTTTGACATGCCTGTTTTTTTTCGGGTTTGGTTGGTATATTTTTCAGTGTATGTGTGTGTGTGTGTGTGTGTGTGTGTGTGTGTGTGTGTGTGTGTGTGTGTGTGTGTGTGTGTCTATCTCTGACAGATGTAGGGTATACATCTGTTTTGCATAGGCAGCAGCTTGCCTTTTGTAGGTAATGCTCATGAGCAGCTGATGGCCTGTACACCAGTTGGAGTCCCCCACTTGCTAATTGCATGCAGAACAGCTGTGGTAACATTTCTATAGCCAATAGCATAGAAACACACTCCTATAACTGAGTACTTCATGTGGGCATTGCCCCTTTTCCTTGCCTGTGAGGAGGACTTTATGGAGGTGTGTGAAAAATAGCATCACAGAGGATAGTTGCAAATACCTCTTACAACAAACACTGTGGAGACAGCCCAACAAACTGTGGGATAATGTTCCAGACATAGGGACAGAATGTAAGTATTTCTGTTCACAATTGACGTAATGCTAATTTGACATGATTTGTGTGGATATAGCTGTTCTGCATAATTTTAAGTCTGACAGTGTGATGTGGTTGACATAACTCTCAACTGTAGGGCTATCCACAGACTGGCCAGAGTTTAGACTCTTATATTTGGTGTGTTACTCACACATTTTTGTCTTTGGAAATTCAGTAGCAAACTCTGAGGATTGCAGTCAGTAAATGGTAACATCCATTTGTGTTTCTGACTTCATATCCCTCAGAACAGATATGTTACCACATACCCTGTTACACCAGCAACTTTCTCAGATTATAGCAGCGATATGTCCATAATACCCCCGTGTTTGGATCTCTGTCCCCCAAGTATGGCAGGCTTTGTCCAGATGTCATGCAGTAAGAAGTGGATAGGTATGGTATATCATTATTTAGTGACTTCATTCCTGATATCATCCCAGTGATGTATCAAAATGCCAGACATGTTATGTGTAAGAGGCCTTATATATATGAGGACAAAGCCTGGGCATGCTGTGGGGCTCTGTACATTTGAGAGGTCTGTGTATTTCTGGCAATTGTTGACAGACTGTCAGGATTGTGTAACAGTGTACTGTGAATATGTTATTTGGCCTGTGTAGGGAAGTGGGTAGATGTAAATGTTATGGGTCCTTTTTTATCTGACTTTGCATGCTGCTCCAGTTTCTGGTACTCTGTCAACTGTATATGTTTGTAGGGAAGGACTGAGATATGTCCTGTATCATGGTCAGGCATCATACTACACTGTGAATTGGGCCAGTATATGTAGAGGTAGCATGTGAGTGGCAAATATGATGATGGTTTTGTTCACACAGTCCTTATTCTCTACTGTTCATTTGGCTTTCCAGTATGTGACTGTGACTGTGGTGAAATTGGTTGTGGGTAGGCACATTGGTGTCTGTTTTTCAGTCCTGTTACATCCCTGTAGTGCCTGATATCTTTGCAAATGCATCTGTGATTCATCATTGCAGATTTGGGTTATTGTTGTGTCAGTCTGACTGTAGTTTAGACAGCCCTTGGTGACATGCCTAGCAGCTCAGTATAGTTTCCCTACTGTGATGTTATGTCCAGATATTTGTCAGATGTACTGTTGCCTGGCCCCCATAAGTGTTGTGCATTTCTGACACATCAGTGGGATGATGTGAGGATTAAATTCACTAACTAGTGAGAAGTAATTGGGTTTTGGACTTGTGCTATATCAGTCAATATATGTTAGAACAGAAAGGAGGGTGTTACTGCAGCAACTGTGTCAGCTTATCTACTCCATTATTTGAGATATGCCCCTAGTTTCATGGCTTTCACCCCCCCCCCCCTTTGCCAGGCTTGGTCAAGATTTTTTGCACTAAGGGGTTCTGAGCATACCTCTTAATTGGCTGTATTGTTTTATAATGCCCAGGTTTTCTGCTTGTATTTCTGGTCTGTTCCACATGGTTCCTTATTTTTATTTCTCTAGTAAATCACTGTGATGATGTAAGAATTTCTGTCAGTAAATGATAACATACATTTCATTTTCAGAACTCACATCCTTCTGAACATGTATGCTGAAACAAACCCTGCTACTGTAGCAACATTCTACTTTTCTAAGAGCAATATTTGCATTATGTCCCTAGTTTTGGCCCATTGTCCCCCCCCCATTTTGACAGCCATTGGCTAGAATTCTTGCAGTAAGAGGTTGAAAGGTATGATGCTGATGTATGACTCCACTACATGTTATGAGTATAATTTTTATATGTGTATATATATATATATATATATATATATATATATATATATATATATATATATACATATATGTATTTTATATGTATATATTTTATATTTATATCTCTATATATATTATGTATATACTTTTTCATATTTATCTCACCATACATATCTTATATGTGTATATTTATGGAATCACTACTTAATCCCGAAAGTACACAATCCCAAAGCCCACAATACCGAGACTATAATCCCTAAACCCCACATTACCGACATGTTAAAAGCGCGAAATTCAAAATCGTGAAAGTACTACATACATACAGCACACACACAAACATATACACAGCCTCCCCCCATAACCAAACAAACCACCCTACACTAAAGATAAGCAGGGGGCTTTGCCCCCCTGTGCCCCCCACACCCCCGACTTTAATATTCCAACTCTGAGATCGCACAAACATACACAGAAGGCAAACTCACACCCACACATTATAGCCCCTCACACACACACACACACACACACACACACACACACACACACACACACACACACACACACACTAACACACACTAAAGCCCCTCACAAACACACTTACACATGCATACTTACCTGAACCGCAGCACCAGAAGCTCTAACTCAAAATCCCTTACCATCGGGATTTTGAATTTCGCGCTTCTGGTCTTTCAGTAATGTGTGGTTTCGGCTACATGGTCTCGAGCTTTTGAAATTCAAGATTTCAAAAGTTCGAGATTTAGTAGTGTTCCCGTATATTTATATATAGTAAACATGACTGATTCCAGAGATTTTTCCCTATTTTTCAATACCTGTACTGAATAATATATTTGAAAAAGCAACAGAGATTCCTACAGCTTAGAGTTCACGAATAATCATCAAATACCTGATTAAAACTGACATAATTATCAAAAAACCCTAAAAATAGTAGAAAAAGGCAGAAAAGTAAATCATAAAATTAACATAATTAAAATGCTTACTATTTGTAGAAAGCAGCTTGTTTTGCTGATTTTTTAAATTTAAACAATTTTGGTCCATTGTTTCAAGACAGGAATAATCAAATGCTTCCAAATGACTCTGAAGAAGCCAGATTGTCACTGGCAAAAGCACTTAGTCGTTTGGGCTTATTTATTGTGTTATCAATAAAGCGGAATTCTCTGGCCATTTTTTGGTCATTTTTTATTTTTAATTACCATTTTTTTCCCTTGTTGGGTTACATCCTACTTAGTTGTGTTTCATGTGACTATTGCTGCTCAGTGTATGTCCGCTTGAATAAAGAATTATGGAAACCGTTCTCAGTGAACTTATTGGATCTGTGAAAAAACTAACGGAACTCCTGGTGGGTTCAAGAGCTAACCAGTTGGAGCCAAAAACACTTTCAAGTACTCAGGCTGAGCTATTTATACTTCATTCTCCATTGCTTGATGAGGTGAATACCAACAGCAATGATATTGGTCAACAGGGCATTCCAGGAAGTGATATAATGGATTGGTTACGCCTACTGGAAGTTTGTTTCTTGTACTTGAACGAGGAGAGCAACAGTATGCCTGCTTTGAAAAAAACAAATAGAGAACTTTGAGAAGCTCTGTAAGAAATATAGAGCTCTTTGGCTTGACAACTTTTTTTTGAGTAAGTCACTTGCACTTAAACAAGTACCAAAAGGTCTTTGGCTTTGGAAACTACCATTTGGAATTGAAAATGGAGCAACAGCTTATTGTGAGTTGACAGACCTGTTTGATAAAGCAGGTCTTGAAATATTGAACATTATAATCAGAAATAATCAAAGTAAGTTATCTATTTTAGAAAATGAGATTAAAATGTTGAACTGGAGTATACTTAATGATTTATTATTCACACAGTACGGTGCTAAATATCAAAAGGTGTTAAAAGTGTGGATGATTTTGTTAAAACCAACATAGCAGCCAAACAGAAAAAGTTAATAAGGGATAAGAATGACTATAGGAATAATGTAGCATATCCGACAGGGAGGCGGATGAGAGTTGAGTCTTTTCAGTGATGTAATGTGGAAAATGAGGTTGGTGCAAATAATTATGACCCCCCCCAAATGAAAGAGACAATGGTTATAGTAACCAGCAACTGAATGAAGAACATTTTTAAGATCAAAATCAGGAGCTGAAGAGGTTGGAACGCTTGAAAGACAAATTCAGTTATCCTAAGAACAATTATTACAATGGGAACGGGCAAACCAATGGCTATTACAGCAGTAATTGCCAGTGGGCGAGGAGGAGATAATTAATTTCAATGACAATAAAATAACCCATATTGTTTCACCAATGACTTTTGATTTCTTTCAGAATGTATCAGATATTAATGACAATGCTGAAATGAAATGTGTTGCAATGAAAAATTGTGGCTTTTCTACTTTCAGTTTTAGTAATATTGGTATTAGTAAAGTGCATCATGACTTATTCAAGAAAGAAAACATGTTTGTTCCTAATTTTAAGTTGGATATAGCTGATGTTTTGATTGGTCTTAAATTGTTTATGAGACAGTTGAACTTTAAACTGTTTTTTAATGATCAAAACAGTGGATACATAAATGGGACAACAATGACATTAAGAAGGAAAAAAGTTTTTTTTTACCACCAACCAATAGTAACATATTGTTTTTCGAAAAATTATGTGAAAACAAATGTGAAGATTGGAGGAAGATGGGTGAAGGCTGCCAGCCAAATCAAATAGAATTTGATACATAATTCTATCAATTGTATAAATAAATGTAAAATACAGGCTTGTGTTTTTAAATGAAAGAAAACACTGTAAAATGTGAACTTCAGGATTGTTGCAACATTGCCATCTGCTGTAAGGAAAACCAAGCCAATCATTTCAAATGTGTCTTTTGAAGCTGAAAAGATCTTATGAATCTCTTTGATGTTTACAAGTTGGCTCCAGTGAGTCTGGATGAAGGTTTCAGGCCCATTGTTTTAAGGTTAAAGTTAAGGGCCAGAATTTACATGTGGAAGGTGCTTTATTGCTCTGGTTTCAGCTAGAGTGTATATGTGAAATGCCTTTTATTATTGTAGTCTCCTGAGCAGGTGTTAGCTTGCTAAATAATGCAGTTTGCGGCCTGGGAACTCCAAACCAAAGTGTCAAAATGATGTAATTTCGGAGGGCCTCAGCAGAGCTGTTGGTGAGTGTTTAAAAACTATTGTTCAGTGAGAGACTGAGAACATTTTGATCTTGGGCATCTAACCCAGCACTGCTTATGTTTTATGCATGTAAGTAGGATTATAGCACTGTGATTTCTCTTAGGAATAGTTAAACTTAGAAGAAAGTTAGACTAAGTATTTTTCTTTGAAATCAGATCTTTCCTATGATATTGTTTTAAGTTTCTGTGTGATCTTTGAACTTGTGTAGCATTGTACTGTAGTAGTTTTGTTTTGTGTTTTAATTATTTATTATTAAATATTTTAAAACCTTTACCTGTGGCTGGTTTATGCAGAGATAATTTAACCTCTAAAGTACATTGCATATTTACAGCTTTTACTGTCTAAGTTACCCCAAAGTAAGCCTTGACTGTTCAGTCATACTACCATTGGATTATAATATTGAACAGTAATAATTGCACACCCTTTTAAGGGCCTTTCAGTAGCTGATAATTATTAGCTGGGTGGTGGCAGGAATTACTACCATATGGTCTGGGTAAGAGGGGCACAGCTGGAGAACCTGTGCCAGCCTTTTCCCTTGAGGGTCTGTGTGGTTGTATAACCTCTTCTCAAAGAGTGTGTGTGTTGTGTCAGCTACTTGGGCAGGGACATGAAGCACTGTTTGGACAGAGAGGGTACTGGAGGTTTTAGCTTGCCCAGCTAGGCTGAGAACTGAACCCTAAAGCTGTGCCAGTGGGGAGTCTTATTGGGGACATGGTGAGCAAGGGAGCAACCAGCCCCAGACTGACTGTGATCTCTGTGTGCACTTAAGGGAAATTGTACTTTACCGTGTGTATTAGTTATCCTTTCCTCTTCTAGGAGTCACCCTCTCTGGTGTCAGTGGTGAGGATTGAGGCTCCTTGTTTGCTGGGCCAGGACATGGGCATCACATATTGGTGGCAGTGGCTGGGATATCTTATCATATATTGGTTTGCTGTGGTGGGATCCACATCACATATTGATTAGTTGGCAAACACTAATTGGCTTGTAGTGGTGTGGGTAGAGCAAATTCCTGTAGCTTATGTACAGTGATCTCTAAAAGTGTTTTTTACTCTAAAACAGCCACTCACTGTATACTCAGAGCTCAGATCACAATTGCTTTTTTTTTATTTTGTTAGCTTAGTGTTAGTCAGGGTGAGCAAGCAGCATGTCAGCAGAGGAGTATGGAAAGCTGACAAGGAGCCAGCTGGCGGAGATGTGCCAGGCTATGGGACTGGTGCATGGAAACCTGACTAAGACATACCTGATTGCAGCCTTGGTTACAGCTGCATCAGAAAACAGCAGCCTGGAGGACAATCAGACTGACAGTGGAGATACAATATCCTCAGAGAATGGGCAGCTCAACCTTTCTGCAGTGGACTTAAAAATACAGATGGAGCTAAAAAGACTTGAGTTGGGGGCTAGGCGTATGGAACTAGAAGCAGCTGAGAAAATGAGGAGTCTACAAGCTGAGGAAAATAAATGGCAGAGGAGGCATGAGAGGGAAATGCTGACTCTTTGCCAGAGTCTTGGAGGTAATAGGGAAGGGAGTAACCGGACCCCAGAAGCACAAAAGGTCAGTAAATTTCTTCCACAGTTTAAAGATGGTGATAATTTTGATAGCTTCATTCATAGGTTTGAGTGGGTATGTAAACAGTATGAAGTTGACCAAGGGCTCTGGGTATGGTTCCTGATCCCATTAGTCCATGGTAATGCTGTAACGTCTTTAGCAAACATGCATGACAGTGACTGTTTTGATTATACTGCTGTAAAAAGACACTTGTTGGAATGTTTTAAACTAACACCTGAAATGTATAGGAAAAAGTTTTGTTAGCATATATGCAAGGCAGATGAAAATGTATGTGAACACTTGCTGAACTGAGCACTTATTTTCATAGCTGGGTGATGGATGTCAGGTCCCCACTTTTGAAGGGCTAGCAGACCTTTTGGTAAGTGAACAAGCCCTTAGCACTTTGCCTGAGGACATGAGGATCTGGTTAGCTGATAGACAGTGTGCTACTTCAGAGGAGTTGGGGAAGAAGGGAGACCTATACCTAGCAAGCAGGGCAGCCATGCAAAGGAAAGGGACCCCCAGTACTGCTCATGGGACTAAAGGAACCCATGGTGGGCAGCACAGTCTGCCCCAACAGAACCTGCCAGTAGCAGGGGAAGCCACTATTTCAGGTACACGTCCAGGAACTAAGGTTAAATGTTTTGAATGCAACCAGTGGGGTCATGTGGCATGCCGATGTCCACGGAGGCAAGGGGGGGAAACCAAAGGTGAGGGAGCCAGTAAATGGGAAAGACAAAATGCCAACAGTGGGTTGTCTTGAGACAACAGGGGTATGGAACTACCATCCTATAGATGTCCTGAGAGGGAAGGATTTGGATGAGGCAGTGCTATGTACTTATGCAGTTACATGCAGTGAGGCTAGGAGACAAGCATGTGGGTCTGGTAGCCTGGGGGAGACCCAGACAGACTGCATACTTGCAGCCAGGACTGCTGAGGTAGTTACTTCAGGGAGTGAGCTATGCTGTAGCAGTGACACTGAATGTGAGCCACAGCTGCTTGTGGGTACTGATGTTCCCTTGGACAGGGTAACTGCAAAGGCAGAGGTGAGTAGTAGTACCCAGGCTGACAGTGAGGCACCACTGTCAGAGATTACCAGACTTCCTGTAGAAGGGGGAGCTGGGAAGGGTTACAAGGAGAGACTTGAGACAGGCTCAGCTCTCAGAGCCTACATTGCAAGGCCTGAGGCAGGTAGCTAGGGAGGCACCTGATTCTCAAGGAAAGGGGAAAATCTGTATACTGGGACAAAGGGTTACTATACAGAGAGTGGACCCCTGAGGGAGGGCTAGAAGGTGAGAGAGTACAGCAGTTGGTAGTGCCTATAGCTTACCATCTGGTGCTTCTAGCCATAGCCCATTATATTCCCTTTGCAGGTCAGATGGACATAAAACGTACAAAGAGGCATATTATGCAAAACTTCTATTGGCCTGGAATTTCCAGAGATGTAACAGGGTACTGCAGGACCTGTGAGCATTGCAAAAAGGTAGGCAAGGCAGGAGACAAGGTGAGAGCTCCTTTAATGCCTTTGCCTGTGATTGAGGAGCCATTTCAGAGGGTAGCTATGGATATTGTGGGTCCTCTGAGTACTCCAAGTTCCACAGGGAAAAAGTATATCCTAGTGATTGCAGATTATGCTACACAATACCCTGAGGCAGTGGTTTTGTCCTCCATTGAGGCTGAGAAGGTGGCAAATGCTTTGCTAGATATTTTCAACAGGGTAGATTTCCCAAAGGAAATACTGTCTGACAGAGGTGCCAATTTTATGTCAGACCTGCTGGCTTGTCTGTGGAAGTCCTGTGGGGTGAAACACATTAAGACCACCCCCTACCATCCCAGACTAATGCACTTGTTGAGAGGTTGAACTCTACGATCAAGTCCATGCTACAGGCATTTGCAGATCAGTTTAAGAGGGAGTGGGACAAATATTTGCCCCATCTGTTGTTTGCTTACAGAGAGGTTCCTCAGGAATCCACAGGATTTTCACCCTTTGAGTTGCTGTATGGGCATAGGGTGAGGGGTCCTCTAGATTTAATTTGAGATGAGTGGGAATGTGAGTGTGAGTCTCAGAAGGCGTCTGTTGTGGCATATGTCCTGAACCTCAGGACAAGGCTCTGGGAACTCATGGGCCTGGCCCAGGATAACCTGGCAGAAGTCCAACAGAAAAAGGAGTGATATGATAGGAATGCTCGAGCTAGAAAGTATGCTGTAGGGCAGCAGGTGATGGTTCTCATTCCTGTCAGACACAACAAGTTGCAAGCAACTTGGGAGGGACCCTACAATGTGGTAAGAAAGGTAAGTGATGTTAACTACATAGTGGAACTGCTAGGCAGGAGGCAGGGGCACAAATTGTACCATGTTAACATGATGAAACCTTACCATGATAGGGAGGCCCTTGTGCTGATCATTTCCAGTGGATTGCAAGAGGAGTCTGAGAGAGATCTTGTGACTGATCTCCTCAGTGAGGCTTGGGCTGACACCTCGGTGGAAGGGGTAGCAATGTCCCAGCAGCTATCTCCTACCCAGGTTTGAGAAATCTGAACAGTGTTGCAGGAGTTTGGGGGCATATTCACCGGGAAACCATGGATCACCCACCTGGTGCAGCATCAGGTGGATACAGGTCCCCAAAGGCCTATCAGGCAGGCCCCTTATAGGGTGCCTGAGAAAGTCAAACAGACTCTGAGGGAAGAGGTAAAGGAGATGTTGGAACTAGGGGTGATTCAGGAGTCCAACAGTCCCTGGGCCTCTCCGGTGGTACTGGTGCCAAAGAAGGATGGCAGCACCAGGTTTTGTGTGAAGTACAGGACATTAAATAGTCACACAGAGGCAGATGCTTACCCCATTCCTAGGACAGATGAGGCCCTAGAGCAGTTGAGTAGGGCTAAGTATCTTACAACCATTGATCTTACCAAGGGTTACTGACAGGTGCCTTTGACTCCCAGTACTAGAGAGAAGTCAGCCTTTGTGACTTCTTTTGGCTTGTATGAGTTCACAAAGATACCCTTTGGGATGAAGAATGCCCCAGCGACTTTCCAGAGGCTGGCAGATCATATCTTTGTAGGAGCAGGAGGCTTTGTCCTTGCTTACATGGATGATATTGCTATCTACAGCCATTCCTGGCAAGAGCACCTTCAGCATGTCAGGGAGGTGCTGGGCAGACTACAGAGGGCAGGGTTGACCATTAAGCCAAGCAAATGTCAGGTGGGTATGGCAGAGGTCTCCTACCTAAGACATAGAGTGGGGAGTGGTAAGAAAAGGCCAGAACCTGTCAAAGTGGAAGCCATTCAGGCATGGCCTGCACCTGTTACCAAAAAGCAGGTGAGGGCATTCTTAGGGACAGCAGGGTACTACAGAAAGTTCATTCCCAATTATAGTACCATAGCTGCTCCCCTCACAGACCTGACAAGGAAGAACAGGCCAGATAAGGTAGTGTGGACCCCAGCATGTGAGCAGGCATTTCAGAACCTTAAGGAAGCTTTGAGAGGACCCCTTGTGTTAGCCAGTCCAGACTATAGCAAATAATTTGTTGTGCAGGTGGATGCTTCAAGCTATGGAGTGGATGCTGTTCTTAGCCAGATTTCTTCAGAGGGAGAAGAGTACCCAATGGTTTATCTCAGTAGTACTCTCCAACCCAGGGAGGAATGCTATGCAGCAGTAGAAAAGGAATGTCTAGCCATAGTGTGGGCACTACAAAAACTTCAGCCTTATCTGTATGGAAAAAAATTCACTGTGAGGACAGATCACAACCCTCTAACATGGTTAAACAGAGCCAGTCAGCAAAATGCCAAGTTGCTAAGATGGAGCCTGGGGTTGCAAGCACATGATATGTCGGTGCAGCAGTGGGAGTAGCAATGCTAATGCAGATGGTATCTCAGGACAGGGAATGGGGTGAGGTACACCCAGATAGACCTGACACTCTCAAGCAATGTTTCTCAAGGGGCACTTGAAAAACTTGCTTGAGTTCCCCGGTGGGAAGAGATGTGAAGATTGGAGGAAGACGGGTGAAGGCTGCCAGCCTAGTCAAATAGAATTTGATACATAACTCTATCAATTGTATAAATAAATGTAAAATACAGGCTTCTGTTTTTAAATCAAAGAAAACACTGTAAAATGTGAACTTCAAGATTGTTACAACACTCCCATCTGCTGTAAGGAAAACCAAGCCAAGCATTTCAAATGTGTCTTTTGAAGCTGAAAAGATCTTATGAATCTCTTTGATGTGTACAAGTTGGCTCCAGTGAGTCTGGATGAAGGTTTCAGGCCCATTGTGTTAAGGTTAAAGTTAAGGGCCAGAATTTACATGTGGAAGGTGCTTTATTGCTCTGGTTTCAGCTAGAGTGTATATGTGAAATACCTTTTATTGTTGTAATCTCCTGAGGAGGTGTTAGCTTGCTAAATAATGCTGTTTGTGACCTGGGAACTCCAAACCTAAGTGTCAAAATTATGTAATTTGGGAGGGCCTCAGCAGAGCTGTTGGTGAGTGTTTAAAAACTATGTTCAGTGAGAGACTGAGAGGATTTTGATCTTGAACATCTAACCCAGCACTGCTTATGCTTTATATATGTAAGTAGGATTATAGCACTGTGATTTCTCTTAGGAATAGTTAAACTTAGAAGAAAGTTAGACTAAGTATTTTTCTTTGAAATCAGATCTTTCCTACGGTATTGTTTTAAGTTTCTGTATGATCTTTGAACTTGTGTAGCATTGTACTGTAGTAGTTTTATCTTGTATTTTAATTATTTATCGTTAAATATTTTAAAACCTTTACCTGTGGCTGGTTTATGTAGAGATAATTTAACATCTAAAGTACATTACGTATTTACAGATTTTATTGTCTAAGTCACCCCAAATTAAGCCATGACTGTTTAGTCATACTACCATTGGATTATAATATTGCACAGTAATAATTGGAACCCTTTTAAGGACATTTTAGTAGCTGATAATTATTAGCTGGGTAGTGGCAGGAATTGCTACTGCATGGTCTTGGTAAGAGGGGCACAGCTGGAGAACCTGTGCCAGCCTTTTCCCAGGAGGGTCTGTGTGGTTGTATAACCTCTTCTCAAAATGTGTGTGTGTTGTGTCAGCTACTTGGGCAGGGACATGAAGCACTGGTTGGACAGAGAGTATACTGGAGGTTTTAGCTTGCCCAGCTATACTGAGACCTGGACCCTATAGCTGTGCCAGTGGGGTGTCTTATTGGGGACCTGGTGAGCAAGGGAGCAACCAGCCCCAGACTGACTGTGATTTCTGTGTGCACTTAAGGGAAATTGTACTTTACTGTGTGTATTAGTTATCCTTTCCTCTTCTAGGAGACAACCTCCCTGGTGTTAGTGGTGAGGATCGAGGATCCTTGATTGCTGGGCCAGGGCACGGTCATCACAACAAATTTAGGACAATTTTGGCAAACAGTAAAAAGTGCAAGGACAACCTAAGACAGGAAGAAAGAATGGCCCATCAAGAGTTAGTTAAAAATAAAGAATTAAGGATAATGAAACCGATGGGGGGGGGGGGGTTATTATTAATTACATTGATTATGTATTTAAAATGTACAAGATACTAAATGACTCTGGAACATACATAAGGGTCTCAAAAAATGAGCTAAATAGGGCATAGACTAGAGTAGACTTATATTTATTGGATGGTCTATATCAAGAAACACTCAATGAGAATGACTACAAATTTTTGTATGTTGAACATCCTATAGCTCCCATTGTTTTGGGGATTCCCAAAATACATAAAAATCTTAACAACTCACCATTTAGACCAATAGTGTCAGCAAGAGGCTCGAAAACTGAGCCCCTTGCAGCTTTTATGGACCAATGGACAAGGAAGGTTGTGCAAGAAACAGAACACATATCGAGAAACTCTTAACACCGCTTAGAGCGTTTGAGGAACATCAGTGTCAAGGAAAATTTCTCATTCCTCACTGTTTATGTTATTAACATGTTTTAGGTGATTCCCCATGACATTGGGTTAGATTATTTTAGAGAGAGTCTTCTTGCTCATAAGAACATCCCCACCCCCAAAGTCGACATTTTAGTTGAATTGATGGAATTTATACTTAAAAACAATTTCCTTATTTTTGAGGGCAAATTTTTCTATCAGATTGCTGGAGTAGCCATGGGTGCTAAATGCACCCCAGTATTTGCCAGCTTGGCTCTTTTGCATTGGGAATGTGAGTTTATTTTTCCCTCTCCATGTAATGAAAAAATCTTGCTATATAATCGTTTCCTGGATGATATTCTAGTTTTATGGAGAGGAAATGAAGAAGAGGCTAATTGCTTTGCTGATTATCTAAATGAAACCACCACATTTTGCATCCTATAGAAGTTGATTATCTAGACATTCACCTTGAGAGGACACATGAAGCGTTACAGAGTAACATCTTTGGAAAAGAGACCTAGTCAAATTCTTTATTGCACTTTGGTAGTTGTCATCCGATGCATCAAAAACAAGTGTAATCAAGGGGCAAATGGTGAGATTATCACACTTGGTGAGTGACAATGAGGTATTTAAGAAACAACTTTATTCCTTAGTGGATTTCTTTCTTGATAGAGGCTACCCGCTCGAATTGACCCTTAAGATAAGAAACGAGATCATGAGTAGAAGATAGACAAGTTTTCCACCTATATTGAGAGTGGGTGAAGATAGTATAAGCATTGTGAGAGATGGACAAAAAGGTAACACAACAGAGTTTATAATAAGGTACAACCCGTTAGCCCCAACTCTTGTTACAGGTATAAACAAATGCTGGAATACATGTTTTAATGATAGCATCAAAGAAAAACTTGGTGAGAAACCTAGAATAATTTATAGCAAAGGCAAGAATATTAAGAAAGTGTTGGAAGGGAACAATGTGAAAAGACACAATTCATTTATGTTCAAATGTGGTGCTTGTAAATACTGCAGATATATTAACGAGGGACCTTATATCTGTATTCATAATTATGACAGAACGTTGCCCTGTCCAGGAAAATGTAACTGTAACACTACAATGTTAGTCTATGTTGCAGTGTGCACAAGTTGTTACAGTTTCTGTATAGGCAAGACTATACGGAGACTGAGAGACCAAATAGCTGAAGACTTGAGATCAATTCAAAATAAGGACAAACACAATGCTTTATTTTCACACAGTCTTCAGTGTACAAACTTTAAGACGTTTACTTTTTTATTATAGATAGAGTATTCTATAATGAAAGAGGAGGCAATGAGAAACTGGGAAAACTACTCATGTACCAATTCCTTCGCGCAACACTTTCTGGAATTCATAAACTCCAATGCCCTGGAATAACCTATCCACACCCCCACCAGGGGCAACAATATCCTAGATCTAGTCATTACCAACATGAGTGTTCCACACCTGAAGTTAATGCCTCATTTGTCCAATCCAACCATAAGGTAATCACCCTAGATATCCACATCCTGCCCCCATCCCCCATTAAGGAAACCATGGTAAAAAATTTCTCCAAAGTCAACTTCATGCTTCTTAAGACAGAAGTGGTGAACTTCATGACACCCATGCAGATGAACAACACAGTCGGGACTACCGAATCCTACACAATTGCACTTTATAAGCACTTACACGAGTGCATGGATAGTGCTATTCCCAAACAGAACCAAGATGCTATCCTCCAAAACAAAAAATGAAGTCAATCTGGTGGTCCCCTGCCATAAACAAACTGTACAGAAGGAAGAAACTGTTGCAAAAGAGAGTAAAATCCCATGAGAGGAGGAGCTCCCTGGTCAGCCTCAGTAAGATGCTGCGTTACCTGATAAAATCATCCAAAGCTAGTTACGAAAACAAAATCGCCACTGATTCTAAGGACAACAACAAAGTGTTCTATAGATATGTCAAGAATCTCAATGGCAACACTCAGATATGCTCTGAGTTACAGCACAATGGCACTAAATATACAGACCCAACTGATATCGCCAACATCCTGGCAGATAGGTTCATTGCTAACTTTACCCTCTCTCACCCCTTAAAGGGCCAATCTCTATACCAGAAGAATGCAGTGTTCCTGTAATCATGGCTGCTCAGGTAAAAACCACACTCTCCAAAGCCAAGAACACAGCATCCATGGGACCAGACAACATCCCAGGCTGCGTTCTACACGAACTACAGAACGAACTGGCACCCCACCTAAGTACCATGTTCAATTATAACCTCTCCTCAGGCTTGGTGCCCACTGAATGGCGCACAACAATGGTTATCCCACTCCACAAGGGGGGAGCCACCACGGACCCCTGGAACTACCTCTGCATTAGCCTGACAAGCCTGGTCTGCAAGGCCATGGAACGTATCATCATGGAACTTATAAAGACATTGGTAATCTCCAACTCTGGAACCCACCTAGTTCAGGTTTGTAAAAGGCAGATCATGTCTCCTAAACCTGATAGACTTCTTTGAAGCAGTCACCAAAGCCGTAGATGAGGGTAAGGTGGTTCACACAGCCTATCTAGATCTTGCCAAGGCTTTCAACACCATCCCCCACTCTGGAATTATAGATAAACTCACTAAACTAGGTATAAATCCCTATGTCACAAGATGGGTTGCCAACTGGCTCACTGACAGAACCCACACTGTGAAAGTAGCACACTACAAATCCGACCTTAGACCAGTGACAAGTGGAATACCACAGGGTTCAGTCATGGGTCCTCTCCTGTTTGGTATTTCCTTCTCTGAAGTACAGGCTAAAACAGAAGGTCTTTGGCTAATGAAGTTCGCAGATGACTGCAAACTAGGAGTCATAATCAAAACTACTAACGATGTGTTCATCCTACAAAAGGGCCTCACTGAGACAGATGCCTGGTGTTAAAGCCATGGCCACAAGCTCAATGCCAAAATGTGCGTTGTCATCCCCTTTGGTAAAAACTCTGTACCCATGAACTACAACATAGGCAGTAGTATACTTAACACCAAAAGTGTGATAAGAGACCTTGGGACACAGGTGTACAGTAGTCTCTCCTTTGATATTCACATCACCCCAGTAGACAGGAAATACTTCTATGTGGCACACCTCATCACAAAAGGTATCTCATCCAGAAAAATATAGGTCATTGTTCACCTCTACTAATCACTCATTAGACCCATTATAGAGTACAATGCCCCTTTTGGTATGTACCTCACAAGACATCTACAACACCTGGAAAGGCCAAAGAAATACCTCATAAAGAGGATTACTGGCCTCAAGCAGATGTCCTATGCAGAACATCTCAAAAAACTCCAGCTTTACTCCATCGCATATCGTCTACTCAGAGGTGATCTCTGCCTAACATACAAAGCTATGTCAAATTCAGAGCTGTTGGACATGCTACACTTAAAGAAATCCCAATCCATTCGAGCTACATGCTCTAGGGACCTAAACCTTGTCACCACAATAAGCAGAACATGTTGGAGGGATAGATTCTTGTCCCAGAGACTTCCCATACTCTGGAATAAACTAGCTATTGATATCAAACAAAGCTCCCCATTAGCACTCTTCAAGAAAAATCTTGATGATTAGATGGGAAATAGAAAATTCACCCCGGGGATCACTTCTGTGGCTCTTCTCGACAGTGGCACAGGAAAATAATTTTCTTGGGTGGCAAAAGTCAGGGGACCTTTTTGGCTGGGCTTGTATAGGCCCTAGGGCCAATAGCCTAGTACCTACCTATAAACCTATGAACCTATGACAAATTGAAGGTGGAAGAAAAGGAGCTTAAGTGGCAGCTAAGATTAAATGCCATGGTAAAACCAGGCTTAAATGATAGTAGCTCGATTATTCCTGTCTTGAAACAATGGGCCAGCATTGTTTAAATGTAAGAAATCAGCAAAACATGTTGCTTTCTACAAATAGTGAACATTTTAATTATGTTAATTTTATGATTTACTTTTCTGCATTTTTCTGCTATTTTTAATGTTTTTCAATAATTACATTAGTTCTAATCAGGTATTTGACTATTATTTGTGTACTTAGTATGTTTTTAGGGTTTAGTTATACAGTGATGGCTTTAAACCCATTTAGCTATTCATTGTTAATATTTACATATTCAGTGGCTGCTAACATCTGATAGGTGTTTTATTAAGTGTTGGGTATATTTAAATGTCTTGATCAAGTGCTTCCAAATAACTCTGAAGAAGCCAGATTGTAACTGGTGAAAACACTTAGTCATTTGGGCTTATTTATTGTGTTATTAATAAAGCGGAATTCTCTGGCCGTTTTTTGGTTGTTTTTTATTTTTAATTAAACATTTATGCATACCTATCAATCACATACACAGGCTGGACTTTGGTAAACACTCATTGATACTAATAATTACACATGTCTGGGACATTCTGTGCTCATGCATCTTGTATCCACTGGTCCAAGAGATCCCTCTTCCTATGCTTGAGGTCAGCAAAATGGTGCTGGACCTGCTCATCAGTCCGAGGGATGCCAGTAGCACTGGTGAGATCAAGTGCTAGATGGTCCCAGGCCTCCACTTTGTATTGTGAGCCCTGGTACTGGCTCTGCAGCAGTCTCACCTCATGGTTTTTCACTAGGAGTCCAACCATGACCCTGGACTCCTGAATGCCCCAGCGCTGCACCTGAAAGTGCATTCCGTCACCAACTCCAGCCATAGTACCTGCAGTGATAAGCTACAACTGGTTATGGATTGTTTTCCTACTTGCATGGTTTATATAGGGCTGATTTCCCACCCTTTGTCCTCATTGGACAGTTTTTGAATATGCTGAGCTAAGATAAGTAATGCGCAAACCCGCTTAGCTAAGATTGGCAGTGCTTAAAGGATTAGATGTTGAGCATTGCTTACCATGTGCAAATCTGCTTAGCTGAGCTACTCATTGCTTAGCATTTATATTTATACCAGCTTAGCATAGCTGAGCACTACTTAACATTGCTCAGATTTCATTTTATAAAGTATCAGGATTGTGGGATTGATTCATCATTACTGACATATTATAATTTTACGTTTACCTTCCATGACATCCTCCTATGTGCTGTCATTGCATTATAGTCATGTGTGACTATATTTTATGGGGCACTTGTGCTTATAGGGGGTTTCACATCTTTTTTTAGACTGACACCTCACTTTTGAACATGCTACACTACCCTGGTTGACAGTTATTATTTACTATCTCATTTAATAAAACAAAATAATTTTAATACTGCTTTCCCATGTAAAAGTGAACGGATTTCATTGGGGTTCAAGCTGTGAATGCCTGCATGCAAAGTGGAAGC